>NC_058408.1:49217109-49406519 GCF_002201575.2 Neomonachus schauinslandi
TTATTTATTTATTTATTTATTTATTTATTTATTTATTTATTTATTTAGAGACCTTTCCTGCCTTATGTACTGGCATCAGTATATTTCTAGTTTTCTGCTTGGACCTGTGGGAGAGCATCTGGGGCTGTTCCTCTTTCATTCACCTTCCTGTTCATAAACCCTGACTAGATTTTCTTAAGTCTCTTCCTGTCTTTCTGCTTTTTATTCATTAAATCTTGTTCTTTTCTTTATCCTTTCTTAATGGTGGAGTGTTTCTAGAATGTATGTCATTCCAAATAGCCACCCACAGATGTCTCAGATTCAGGCTCTCACACCTGTTTCTCTTCACCGATTGTGTGACCACCTCTCAGAGGTGGGATGAGAGAGCTGTATGGATTCACACTGTACTGACACACAGAACATGTAGGTACATGGTGATGAAAGCTGTATTCAAAACAGCTATAATTCTACTTGACAGAGTGTGATTGCCTGATTTTAAACCCGGGCAGATTATAGGGTGAAAGCAACTTCTGGTGGAAATGTCTTAATAGTTTTTTATTAAGCACTTAAGGGGAACTTAAAAAACTTAATATAGAATAAGTGGTGCCAATTCGATCTGCTTCACAAGTTGAAATTGGGGTTTACTGTTTGTGCTGTGAGGTCAGAGAGAAGCAAATAAATAGAATGATTCTCACTCTCCTAACTGTTTCACCTGCTGTGTTTTGTGCAAGAGAGGTTATATCCATTAGGTGGAAGGATAACCCATGTATATTGGCATTAAAGAGTTAAAGAGCAAAGATCTAGTTATAGATCAATAAAGTGAATTAAAGTTATATTTTATCACACATAACAGCTTTTAACTTCAATGTGTAGCTGAGGACATTTATTATGTGAGGCAGGAATAGCCACAGATGATCAGTCATCGCAGTAATGAGAGTTTTTCCAGGAAGTCCAGAAAATATTTATTCCTCATCTAGAATTTTGCAAGACTTAAAACTACTCTCTTGTGGAGGAGGAGTAGGCATTTGATGAATGATACAGGTAAGTCACATGGCCCATTAGCCTGCATTGCCAATAACTGTGCAGTGGCAAGTAAGAGGTGGAATTAGGAGCAGATGAGTTCTGGAAGTAGAGACAGCGCTTCTGGATGAGCTGACAGAGTAGCTGCCCTCAGACGGAGGCGATTAGCAGCACAGTAAAGTTTCAGTACTAGAGGGCTTTTTTTTTTTTCTTTTTCAAAGACTGACTTCATTATCTCATTCAAAATATATGATGAATTTTAGATGATTCACTGATATACAAATATTAGGATGCAAACTTGCAGAGAAATGTTAATTTTAAAGAATTATTTGCTTTTTTTCTAGCACAGCTTTATTCTGTTTGGTGAAGCAGAATTTACATAATGTTAGATTTACAAATTTTAAGGATTTTACTGAATTTTGATAAACATATACAACATCACAGTCAATGTATAGAACATTTTCTTCACCCACAAAATTATCTCAAGCCGAGTCTAATCAGTTCCCATGTCCAAACGGCAACCAGCAACCTGATTCCATCAGGTTGTCTTGTCTGTTCTTGAGTATCATGTAAATGGAATTGCACACACTAGGGTCATTATTTTCTTTCTGGCTTCTACACAAGGCAATGTTTTAATATTTATCCATTTTCTGTGTTTCAGTAGTTTATATTTTTAGTAACAAGTAGTATTCCATTATATGGATAATTAAAATACATTTATTCCCTTGCTTAGGGACATTGAGTTTTTTTAATTTTTGGCTATTGTGAATAAAGCCACTGTAAACATTCTTATACAAGTCTCTTTGTGGGCATATGTTTCATTTATTTTGGTTACATAATAACCAAAATAAATGGTTACATGGTTACATAATAACCAAATAACCAAAATAAATGGGTACATTTGGTAACAATGAAATTGTTAGGTGTGGGTATATGCATATTTAAATTTGTAAGGAACTGGCAAACTTTTCTCTTGAAGTAATTGACTATTTTGTATTTCTGCCAGCAACAGTGCATGAGAATTCCAGTTGCTCCACATTCTCAGCAACATTTGGTGTTGTCTGTCTTTTTAATTTTAGCTCTTTCAGTTGGTTTGAAATAGTAAGTGGTATTCTGTTGTCCTTTAACTTGCAATTCTCTGATAAATAATGGTTTTGAATACTTATGTGCTATTTATGTGTTAGATTTTGTCCTCATACCTTTTTGTGTGTCCATGATGTGTCTGTTCAAGTCTTCAGTCTACTTTGTAATGGGGTTATTTATCTTTCTACTATTAGTTTATAGGAATTCCTTATATATTCTGGATACAGATTCTTTGTCAGATCTATGTACTGCAAATATTTCTACCAGATCATGACATGCCTTTTTATTTTCTTAACAGTTCTTAAACATGATTCTTTTTTTTCTTATACATGATTCTTGACAGTAATAGTGCTTTTATTTTGTTCTCTGTAAGAAATATTTGGCAACCATAAATTTGTGAAGATATTCTCCTATCTTTACTTCTAGGAGTAACATACATAATATATTTTATATATATATATATATAAAATTCTTTTTGAATTGTATTTTTGTGTATAGTGTGAGGTAGGGGTTGTAATGTTAGTTTTTCTTATCCAGCTGGTCCAGCCATATTTGCTGAAAACACTTTTCTTCTCCCTATTGAATTATCTTGGCGTTTTTGTCAAAATCACTTGGAGCTACAATATCGCTCGGCATCAGGGAAATCCAAATCAAAACTTCAATGAGATACCACCTCACACCAGTCAGAATGGCTAAAATTAACAAGTCAGGAAACAACAGATGCTGGTGGGGATGCGGAGAAAGGGGAACCCTCCTACACTGTTGGTGGGAATGCAAGCTGGTGCAGCCACTCTGGAAAACAGTATGGAGGTTCCTCAAAAAGTTGAAAATAGAGCTACCATATGATCCAGCAATTGCACTACTGGGTATTTACCCCAAAGATACAAAAGTAGGGATCCGAAAGGGTACGTGCACCCTGATGTTTATAGCAGCAATGTCCACAATAGCCAAACTGTGGAAAGAGCCAAGATGTCCATCAACAGATGAATGGATAAAGAAGAAGTGGTATATATATACAATGGAATATTATGCAGCCATCAAAAGGAATGAGATCTTGCCATTTGCAACGGCGTGGATGGAACTGGAGGGTGTTATGTTGAGTGAAATAAGTCAAACAGAGAAAGACATGTATCATATGACCTCACTGATATGAGGAATTCTTAATTGCAGGAAACAAACTGAGGGTTGCTGGAGTGGGGGGGCGGTGGGAGGGATGGGGTGACTGGGTGATAGACACTGGGGAGGGTATGTGCTCTGGTAAGCGCGGTGAATTGTGCAAGACTGTTGAATCTCAGATCTGTACCTCTGAAACAAATAATGCAATATATGTTAAGAAAAAAAAAAAGAAGAAGAAGGTAGCGGGAGGGGAAGAATGAAGCGGGGGAAATCGGAGGGGTAGATGAACCATGAGAGACAATGGACTCTGAAAAACAAACGGAGGGTTCTAGAGGGGAGGGGGGTGGGAGGATGGGTTAGCCTGGTGATGGGTATTGAGGAGGGCACATTCTGCATGGAGCACTGGATGTTATGCACAAACAATGAATCATGGAACACTTCATCTAAAACTAATGATGTAATGTATGGGGATTAACATAAGAATAAAAAAAATAAAAAAATAAAAAACAAACAAACAAAAAATCACTTGGAGCTATCATGGAGTTTCTTTTAGTTTCTCTCCATTCTGAGACTTTAGCAGCCCCTTCTCACCTGCACCTCAGAGGGTTTCTTCTCTCCTTCTCTGACCCCATTTCTTCTCAAAATTACTCATCAAGGCCCATAGAAAAGGTCAAGGGTGGGTACAGACTCTCCTTGGGTCTGAGGCTTCCATTTGCAATGCCAACCCACACTTGAGTTTGAAAAATATAAATTCAGGTATTTTCTTCTTTCTGTTTTGACAGCAGTTGCCTCGTCCTGCTACTGCTACAGCAAAAACTCAAGCAACTCTAGGTCCCTTCTGAGGTCTTGCAACCTTTTAGACTTGACTTTACTGTTTTTTAAATGACCTCAATTTTTATTTTGTGGATTATGTGTTAGAAGCCACACTCCCAGTAAATTATTTATTTCAGATACTTTACCATTCCAGTATGTTATCTAGATTTTCTATTTGGTTTTTATTTTAGTTTTTATTTCTGTGCTGAGATTTTCCCAATGGTTCACATATTAGTTCCATCTTTTCCTTAATATCATTGAGCATAATGTTAGCAGCTGTTTTAAGGTCTTTTTTATACAATTTCCAGCATCTGTTGCTATTGACCTCTTTGTCTCTAGATTTGTCACATTTTCCTGCTTATTCATTTGTCTAGTGATTTTAAATATTGATATAATTTGATTTGTGTTTTCATGATATAAATTTGCCATTCTTTTACATTTAACCTGTTTCTGTCCTTATATTTAAAGTGGAATTCTTGTACACAACATGTAATTAGGTCTTAACTTTTTATCCAATTTAACAATTACAGTGTTTGGACCATTCACATTTTGTGAAAATTGATACAATTGGGTTTAAGTCTGCTGTGTTGCTATTTGTGTGTTCCATCTGTTCCTTGTTCCCCTTCTCTTCTTTTACTCATTTCTTCTATATTAATTCAGTAATATTTATAATTCCATGTTAGCTCCTTAGTTTGTTTGGTTTGGTTTATTAGCTGTAACTTTTTTTTTGGTAGTCATTGCTTTAGGGTTTATAGTATGCATTTTTAAGTATTTTCAAGTAATATTGTTCCTTATCTCATACAGTGCAAGAGCCTTACAGTATTATACTTCCATTTCCTCTCCCCATCCTTTTGATACTATTTTCATACATTTTAGTTCTACGTATGTTATAAACTCAACACCCTGCTCTTATTTTTGCCTATTAAATAATCCATGATCTTTTAAGGAGATTTTAAAATTGAGAGAAAGTCTTTTTGTATTTATCCATGCATTTACCATTTTTAGGAATCTTCTTTCCTTTGTATAAATGCTGAAATCCATCTGATATTTTCTTTCTGATTGAAGGGCTATCATTAACAGTTTCTGTAGTTCAGGTCTGCTTGTAATGAATTTTTTCAGCTAACATTTGGCGGTTCTTCAATTTTTTTTTCCCTATGGCCTATGTCACTTCTTCTTTGGGTACTCTAATGATATGTAAATTAGATATCTGAAGGTCATTGATGCTATTTCTTTTTCTTCTTTTGCTCTGTGTTTACTTTTGGTTATATTCTGTCACTGTGTCTTCAAGTTTATTAATCTTTTCTTCTATCTGATCTAAACTGCTTTTAACACCTACCAGTGTACTTTTCACCTCATACATTGCAGTTTTATCTCTAGAAGTACAGATTTGGTCTTTTTAATGCCTTCCTTATCTCTAACATTTGTAACTTTTCTTCTACATACTTGAACAAATGAAATATAGTTATAATAACTGTTAATGTTGTTGTCTACTAATTCTGTCAGCCATGCCATTTATATATCTTTTTCCATTGATTTGATTTTTCTCTTCATTCTGGGCTTTATTTTTTGCTTTTTTCATGTCTTATAATTTTTGGTTAGATGATAGCCATTTTACATTTTACCTTGTTCAAATGCTGGATGTTTTTATATTTTTATAAATATTCCTGAGCTGTGTTTTAGGACACAGTTAAGTTACTTGAAAACCATTTGATTTCTTTTAGGCATACTTTTAAGCGTTCTTAGGTAGCACCAGAGAAGCATTTATCTAGGCATAACTTTCCACTACTACTACAGCAGTACTCTTGTGAATTATGAAGTTTTTCTGTGCTGGCAGCGGGAACATGAATTATTTCTGACCAGGTGTGAGCTCTGAGATATTTTTTTTCCCCCTCTGTTTCTTTTGGGAGCTTCTTTCCTCAGACTTGGGTAATTTTTTTACATGCATACTCTGAGAGTACTCAGCTGAACACTTAAGGCACTTCTCCCTCTTTTAGTGAAGATCCTCTTCAGTACATTGTCGTTTGAACTCTGGTCACATTAGCCTTACCAGTATCCCCTCTGTATCTCTTCAACTCAAGGAAACTATTGGGCTTGGGCTTAGGCTTGGGCTTGGTTCCCTCTCCCTTGTCCTGTATCTTAGAAGCTAACTCCAGGCAGTAAGGTGGGACAATTGTAATTCTCCCCTGATAATGTCTCCCTTTTCTCATGCACCATTGTCTTCTACTGCCTGATATTCTATTTTTGAAAACCATTGTTTTTGCACATTTTAAAAATTGTTTCAGGTGAGATGGTGGATCCAGTCCCTGTTACTCGATGTTGGCTCAAATGAAAGTATATTTTGGTGTAATTTCACATGTACAGAAGTTTCAAAAATACTTTAAGGTACTCTCATGTACCTTTTACTCATTTCCATGGGTCATTTATATTTTACCATTTGCTTACATGTTCTCTCTCTCTCTCTCTTTTTCTGGAAAAAAATTTGAGAACAAGATCAAGACATCATGTCCCTTTATGCTTAACCATGTCAGTGTGTGTATACTAAGAACAAGGACATCCTCTTACATAATCAGGTTAGAGTTATAAAAACCAGGAAATTTGATATTAATACAATAATGTCATCTCATCCTTTTTATCAACTGTCCCAATAATGCCCTGAATAGTAACTGATTGTTCCCAGTCCAGGATCAAATCCAGGACCCTGAATTACATTCAGTTGTCACATCTCTTTAGTGTCTAATTTAGAACAGTTCTTCAGCCTTTCTTTGTGCTTTTTGACCTTGATATTTTGAAGACTTTAAGCCATCTGCTTTGTAGAATGTTCCTCATGAGGTTTTGATTTGTCTGATGTTTCTTCATGATTAGATTCAGGATATGCATTTTTGGCAAGAATACTACTGAAGTGATAGTGTATTCTTCTCAGTGAATCTTATTAGGAGGCACATAATGTCAGTTTGCTCCCAAATTGGCTGTGTTAGCTTTGATGGCTTGGATAAAATGGTGTTTTCTAAGTTTCTGTACTTAAAAAAATTTCCCCTTTGTAATTAATAAGTAACTTAATGAAATATTTTAAAAATCTATAAATATACAGCTATCATCAAACTTTTACCTATCAGTTTTAGCATCCAATGATAAATTTCTAACTCTATCAGTCTCTCTATATTTATCAGTTGGATTTTACTATAAGGAAAAACAGTCTTTGCTCTCCTATTTGTATGTTTTTATGATGGCAGACTCATGGATTTTTAAATTTTATTAATGGATTGTAACACATTATTATTCTTTATTTATTTAGATATTTGACTCATCCAGATTTGAGGAGTGGAGAATCCCTCTATCTTCCCCTGTTATCTTTTAATAGGTCTTCATGTTTCTTTGAGTCTTTTTTTAGAGATAAATTAGATACTCCAGACTTCACTTGTACTTTCCCTGCATTAACCCTGGAATCATCATTTCTTTTTTTTTTTAAGATTTTATTTTACTTATTTATTTATTTAGAGAGAGAGTGTGTGTGCAAGTGGGGAAGAGGCAAAGGAAGAGGGAGAGAGAGAATCTCAAGGAGACTCTGCATGGAGCCAGAGCCCAAAACGGGGCCCAGTCTCATGACCCTGAGATCATGACCTGAGCCAAAATCAAGAGTTGGATGCTTAACTGACTGAGCCACCCAGGTGCTCTTGGAATCGTAATTTCTTGATGAGGTCTTGGTTTCTAAATATTATTATACTTACTATAAACCAAAGATATGGGCACAATGTGTGCTTATTTTACCAGTGTGCCATCACTTGTAGGCCCCCAAGTGACATAGCTTGGAAAACTATACACACCCACACAGACCCACCCACACCCACACCCACACTCTTAATTCTAGCTGTATCTATGTATTAAAAAGCATGAGTTTGTTCTTATACCTTCAAATCAAATGCCACAGGATATATCTTATTTTTCCTTTTCCTCATATTTTAAATCCGTTCTCCAACAATGGGAAACCTGGCTCCAATATCCTCAATATATTTGTTAGTAGTATACTGGCAAATGTTTAATAAACTGTTCTTCAAAACAAAACAAAACAAAAAAGATTTATAACATTTGCTTATTTTCATAGTGTGAATACTTCCCCCATGGCCAAATTCAATCTACTAACATGACTACATCAGCAAACATAGAGTTGGGAAGATATGTTCACAGTTGAGATGGGGTGAATCAGTGGCAAAACCTACATAACATAGCGTGGAACGCAGGGAATTGTTATTATAATTGCAAACCCATACTTCTGTAAAAAGCAAATATATTAACAAGAGTTCAATATTTTATAACTTTCTGAAAATGTACATATAGTGAAATAAGTCTTATATGTACAATGTCAATGAGTTTTGATTTGTAATTAACATCTATATTAAGATGCAAAATATCTTTTATCACTTTAAAATGTTCTCTGATGCCTTTTCCCCGTCAATTAGTACTCAAAGGAAAGCACTATTCTAATTTTTTTCATCATAGATCAGCTTTGACTGTTCTACATCTTCACTGTTAATAAAATGATATATATCTTTTTAAATCTGGATTTCTTTTTTTTATTTTTTATTTATTTTTTTAAAGATTTTATTTATTTATTTATTTGAGAGAGAGAATGAGCGAGAGAGAGAGAGAGCACATGAGAGGGGGGAGGGTCAGAGGGAGAAGCAGACTCCCTGCCGAGCAGGGAGCCTGATGCGGGACTTGATCCTGGGACTCCAGGATCATGACCTGAGCCGAAGGCAGTCGCTTAACCAACTGAGCCACCCAGGCACCCAAATCTGGATTTCTTTTTTCACTCAGAAAAATATGTCTAATTCATCCTTATTGATGCATATATAATTGGGTTGTTTTATGTTACTAGGTAGTATTCAATTTTTTAAATATACAATAATTTGTTTATCCATTTTCTAGTAATGGGTATTTGCATTCTTTTTACTCTTTTGGTTATTATGAAAAAAGTCACTATAAATGTTTCCATATAATTCATTTTGTGAAGAAATGTTTTTATTTTTCTTTGACATATATCTAAAAATGAAATTGCTGGTTCATAGGGTAGATGTTTGTTTAATTTTATATGAAGTAAGCAGTTTTTTCTTAATTGCATCATTTATATTCTCATCAGCAATATATAAAATTTTGGACCAAAGTTCAGTCTTTGCAGGCTTTTTATTTTAGCAATTCTAGTGGGTGAATGGTAGTATCTTATGGACTTATTTTGCATTTTACTAACTACTAGTGATGTTGTGGATTTTATATGTGCTCATTGACCATTGCACGTTATCATTTAAGTTTTTAAAAATGTAGTGCCATAATGTATTTTTCATAATATTCTCTTAATTTCTTTTTAATATCTATAGGAGCTATAGTAATATCTATTTTTTTAAAAAAGATTTTATTTATTTATTTGTGTGTGTGTGTGTGTGTGCAAGAGAGAGAGCAAGAGTACACAAGCAGGGGCAGTGGCAGGCAGAGGGAGAAGCAGACTCCCTGCTGAGCAAGCAGCCGGATGTCGGACTCCATCCTAGGACCCTGGAGGACCCTGGGGTCATGACCTGAGCTGAAGGCAGATGCTTAATGGACTGAGCCACCCAGGAATCCCTATTTTTTCATTATTTCTGTTGGTGATAAATTATTTCAGCTCTTTTATTTCTGCAAAGGATATTTTCTGTTAGTTTTTAAAAGATATTTTGCTAGATATTGAGTTTCTAGGTTGATAGCAATATTGTTTCACCTTTATAGGTTTACTCCACTGTAAGCTGACTTCCATTGTTTCTGACAAAAAGTCTGTATTCTCATTTATATTTGCTATATATGTCTTTTAAAAAAAATTCCAGTAAAGGTACCATATACTGTTACATTAGTTTCAAGTGTACCATATAGTGGTTCAACACTTCCATACAGTACCTGGTGTTCATCATGGCAAGTGTACTCCTTAACCCCTATAACCTATTTAGCCCATCTCCCCACCCACCTGCCCTCTGGTAACCATCAGTTTGTTCTCTGTAGCTAAGAGTCTGTTTCTTGGTTTGTCTCTCTCTCTCTTTTTTTTCCTTTGCTCATTTTTGTTGTTGTTCTCAAATTCCACATATTAGTGAAATTATATGGTATTTGTCTTTCTCTGACTTATTTCGCTTAGCATTATACTCTCTAGCTCCATCCATGTCATTGCAAGTGGCAAGATTTTATCCTTTTTTATCAATGAATATTCCATTGTGTGTAGATACCACATCTTTTTATTCATATCAGTGGACACTTGGGCTGCTTCTATAGTTTGGCTATTGTAAATAATGCTGCTATAAATATAGGGGTTCATGTATCCCTTTGAATTAGTGTTTTTGTATTTTTAAAGTATAAATAGTAGTGAGAATACTGGATCATAATGTATTTCTATTTTTAATTTTTTGAGGAACCTCCATACTGGTTAGCATAGTTGCTGCTCTAGTTTGCATTCCCACCAACAGTGCACAAGGGTTCCTTTTTCTTCATATCCTTGCTAACACTTGTTGCTTCTTGTGGCTTTGATTTTAGCCATTCTGACAGGTGTGAAATGATATCTCATTGTAGTTTTGATTTGTATTTCCCTGATGATGTGTGATGTGCATCTTTTTATGTGTCTGTTGGTCATCTGGATGTCTTCTTTGGAGAAATGTCTATTCATGTCTTCTGCCTATTTTTTAATTAGATTATTTTTGGATGTTGTATAAGTTTTTTATATATTTTAGATACTAACCTTATTTTGGATGTGTTGTTTGCAAATATCTTCTCCCATTCCATAGGTTGTCTTTGAGTATTGTTGGTTATTTCCTTCACTATACAGAACCATTCAATTTTGATGTAGTCCTAGTAGCTTATTTTTGCTTTTTATTTCCCTTGCCTCAGGAGATATATCTATAAAAATATTGCTACAGCCAGTGTCAGAGAAATTACTGCCTGTGCACTTTTCTAGGATTTTTATGGTTTCAGGTCTCATGTTTTGAATTTATTTCGGTGTATGGTGTAAAAAAGTGGTCCAGTTTCTTTCTTTTGCGTGTAGCTATCCAGTTTTCCAAACACTATTTGTTGAAGAGACTGTTTCCCATTGGATATTCTTTCCTGCTTTGTCAAAGATTAATTGACTATATAACTGTGGGTTTATTTCTGAGTTTTCCATTCTGTTCCATTCATCTATGTGTTTTTGTGCCAGTGCCATACTGTTTTGATTACTGAAGTTTTATAATGTAACTTGCAATGTGGAATTGTGATACCTCTAGCTTTGCTTTTATTTTTCAAGATTTCTTTGGCAATTTGGGTCTTTTGTGATTCCGTATAAATTTTAGGATTTTTTGATCTAGTTCTGTGAAAGTGCTGTTGGTATTTTGATAGGGATTACATTGAATCTGTAGATTGCTTTGGTTGTATAGACATTTTAACAATATTTTTTCTTCCAGTCCATGAGCAGGGAATGTCTTTCCATTTCTTTGTGTCATCTTCAATTTCTTTCATATATGTTTTATAGTTTTCACCATACAGAGGTCTTTGACTTCTTTGGTTAGGTTTATTCCTAGGTATCTTATTATTTTTGGTACAATTGTAAATGGGATTGTTTTCTTAATTTCTCTTTCTGCTGATGCTTTGTTAGTGTATAGAAATACAACAGATTTCTGTACATTGATTTTATATCCTGCTACTTTACTGAAGTCTTTATTAGTTGTAGCAGTTTTTTGGAGGAGTCTTTTGGGTTCTCTCTATATAGTATCATGTCATCTGCAAATAGTGAAAGTTTTTACTTCTTCCTTGCTGATTTGGGTGCCTTTTATTTCTTTTTGTTGTCTCATTGCTGTGGCTAGGACTTCAATGCTATGTTGAATAAAAGTGGTGAGAGTAAACATCCCTGTCTTGTTCCTGACCACAGAGGAAAAGCTCTTAGTTTTTCCCTATTTAGGATATTAGCTGTGGGTTTCATATACAACCTTTATTATATTGAGGAATGTTCCCTCTAAACCTGTTTTGTTGAGGGCTTTTATCATGAATGGATGTTGTACTTTGTCAATGCTATTTCTGCATCTATTGAGATGATCATATGGCTTTTATCCTTTCTCTTATTGATGTGCTGTATCACATGGATTGATTTGTGAATATTGAACCACCTTTGTATCCCAGCAATAAATCCCATTTGATTGTTGTGAATTATTTTTTTAACACATGGTTGGACTCTATTTGCTAGTATTTTGTTATGGATTTGCATCTATGTTCATCAGAGATATTAGCCTGTAGTTCTCCTTTTTTGTGGTGTCTTTATCTGGGTTTGGTATCAGGGTGATACTCATAGAATAAATCTGGAAGTTTTCCTTCTTCTATTTTTGGAATAATTTGAGTAGAATACATATTAACTCTTCTTCAGGTGTTTGGTAGAATTCACCTGTAAAGTTGTCTGGTCCTAGACTTTTGTTTGGTGGGAGTTTTTTGATTACTGATTCAATCTCCTTGCTTGTAATCAGCAAAATTTCTATTTCTCTCTGTTTCAGTTTTGGCAGGTTATATGTCTCTAGGAATTTATACATTTCTTCTATGTTGTCTAATTTGTTGGTGTATAGTTTTTCATAATATTCTCTTACATTGGTTTGTATTTCTGTGGGGTTGGTGGTGGTTTCTCCTCTTTCACTGGTGACTTTGTTTCTTTCCTCCCTTCCTCCCTCCCTCCCTTCCTTCCTTTTTTATGAGTCTGAGTAGGGATGCATCCATTTTATTGATCTTTTCAAAGAACCAGCTCCTAGTTTCATTGATCTGTTCTATTTTTGTTGTTTTGTCTTAGTTTCTATATCACTTATTTCTGCTCTTATCTTTACTATTTCCTTCCTTCTTCTGGCTTTGGGTTATGTTTGTTGTTATTTTTTAGCTCCTTTAGGTATAAGGTTAGGTTGTTTATTTGAGCTTTTTCTTGCTTCTTGAGGTAGGCCTGCATTCTATAATTTTATCTCAGAACAGCTTTTGCTGCAACCTGAAGATTTTGGATTGTGTTTTCATTTTCATTTGTCTCCACATACTTTTTAATTTTTTCTTTGATTTTCTTGGTTGACCCATTTATTGTTTAATAGCATGTTATTTAACATCCATGTATTTATGATCTTTCCAGCTTTTTTCTTGCAGTTGATTTCTAATTTCATAGTGTTGTGGTCAGAAAAGACACATGGTATGACTTCAGTCTTTTTGAATTTGTTGAGACTTGTTTTGTGGCCTAATATGTGACTATTATACAGAATGTTCCATATGCATTTGAAAAGAATGTGTATTCTGCTGTTTTAGGATGGAATGTTCTGAATATATCTGTTAAATCCATCTGGTCCAGTATGTCATTCAAAGCCACTGTTTCCTTGTTGATTTTCTGTTTGGATAATCTGCCTATTGATGTAAGTGGGGTATTGATGTCTCCTACTATTATTGTGTTATTATCCATTAGTTCTTTTATGTTTGTTATTAACTGTTTCATGTATTTAGGTGCTCACATGTTGGGTGCATAGTTACAAATGTTCTATTTTCTTGTTGGATTGTTTTATTATATAGTGTCCTTCTTTGTCTCTTTCTATAGACTTTGTTTTAGACTCTGTTTTGTCCAATAGAGGTATTGCTACTCTGGCTTTCTTTTGGCATCCATTTGCATGGTAAATGTTTCTCTATCCTCTCACTTTCAATCTGCAGGTATCTTTAGGTCTGAAATGAGTATCTTGTAAAGGCAGCACGTAGATGGGTCTTGTTTTTTTTTTTTAAACATACTGTCACTCTATGTCTTTTGATTGGAGCACTTAGTCTATTTACATTCAAAGTAGCTATTGATAGGTATGTATGTATTGCCATTTTGTTATTTGTTTTGTGGTTGTTTTTCTAGTTTTTCTCTGATCCTTTCTTCTCTTGCTCTCTTTCATGGTTTCCTGGTTTTCTTCAGTGATATACTTGGGTTCTTTACTCTTTATTGTTTGCATATTTATTACTGGATTTTTCATTTGTAGTTACCATTCGGTTTATATATAATATTTTCTGCATATAGTGGTCTGTATTAAACAGATGGTTGCTTATTTTTTAATTCATTCTTTATTCCTCTCCCCTTCTTGTTTCAGATTTTTGGTATCATCTTTTCCTTTGTGCTTCCTGTTTTTCTCACTCTTAGTTATGGTTTTTATTTTCTACTCAGAGTCTCCCTTAACATTTCTTGTAGGGCTGATTTAGTGGTCATGAATTTTTTTTTTTTTAAGATTTATTTATTTGTTTGAGAAAGAGAGGGAGAATGTGAGCAGGGAGAGGAGCAGAGGGAGAGGGAAAGAAGCATATTCCCTGATGAGCATAGAGCCTGATGTGGGGCTCAATCTCACGACCCCGAGATCATGGCCTGAGCTGAAATCAAGAATTAGACACTTAACTGACTGAGCCACCCAGGCACCCTGGTCATGAATTCTTTTAACTTTTGTTTGTCTGGGAAACTTTTTTTTTTTTTTTAAGATTTTATTTATTTATTTGACAGAGAGAGATATAGCGAGAGCAGGAACACAAGCAGGGGGAGTGGAAGAGGGAGAAGCAGGCTTCCTGCCGAGCAGGGAGCCCAATGTGGGACTCGATCCCAGGACCCTGGGATCATGACCTGAGCCGAAGGCAGACGCTTAACGACTGAGCCACCCAGGCGCCCTGTCTGGGAAACTCTTAATCTCTCCTTCTATTCTGAATGATAGCCTTGCTGGGTAAAGTATTCTTGGATGCAGATTTTTCTCTTTCAGCACTTTGAAACCATCATGGCACGCCCTTCTGGCCTGCAAAGTTTCTGCTGAAAAATCAACTGATAGCCTTATGGGATTTCCTTTGTATGTAACTGTATTCTTTTCTCTTGCAATCTTTTCTTTCTTTATCACCATTTTTTTTTTTTTTGCCATTTTAATAATTATGTGTCTTGGTGTGGACCTCCTTGGGTTTAATTTGTTGGGTGATCTCTGTGCCTCCTGAATCTGGATCTGTTTCCCTCCCCAGATCTGGATGGTCTTAGCTATTATTTCTTCAAATATATTTTCTGCCCACCCCCTTCTCTCTCTCTCCTCCTTGTGGATACCTATAATGTGGAATGAATTCACTTGACAGAGTCACTGAGTTCTCTAATTCTATTCTTATTGTGCCGTATTTGTTTATCTCTCACCTGTTCAGCTTGATTGCTTTCCATTACTTTATCCTCCAGGTCACTGATATGTTCCTCTGTTTCCTGTAGCTTACCATTTTTCCATCTATTGTATTTTTAAATTTCATTTATTGAGTTCTACATCTCTGGTATGTTTTTATCTCTTTGTTAAGGATCTCAGTGATATCCTCCAGGCCCTTTTCTGAAGTCCAGTGAGATTTTTATGATCATTACTTTAAATTCTGTAACAGCCATATTACTTATTTCTCTTTCACTTAGATCTTCTGCTGTGATTTTTGTCACATTCTTTCATTTGGGACATATTTCTCTGTCTCCTCATTTTGTCTACCTCTCTGCATCTGTTTCTCTGTGTTAGGAAAGTCAGCTACATCTTGTACTCCTTACTAGTGGCTTTATGAAGAAGAGGTCCCTTGTGCCCTGCTGTGCATTCAGTGTCCCCTGTTCCCCAGAACCTGGCACTTCAGGGGAATCTCCTATGTGTGTATCTTGCATCCTGCTATTGTGCCCAAGTTGCTTTTTTTCCGGTCCCGATGTCTACAATGACTCTTTGCCTGTTGTGGTCTGTGCTTGCTCTCTGTGATGTTAGTGAGATTCAGGCAGGCTGGCTCTCAAGGGCCCTGACAGCAGATGTGCTCAGGGGCAGAATGGTGATGTTAGCAAAATTTGCAGCTGCTAGTCCTGGGCTGATCCTCTAAAGCATAGTGGCTGTGGGGGCATGGCTTGCAGAAGTAGTGGCTCTGCTGGGCACACATGTTGTTAACAAAAATTGCCCTGAGCCCAGGGCTGAAGCCAGTGGGCTTGGAGTAGGGAAGTCCTCAGGAGTACTGGGCAGTTTGCACTGCTATCAGCTTAGGTGGCAAGTGTTTGTGCAGTGCCACCTCCTGCAAGCTGCTCTGTGTATGCTGTGGGATTGGGGCACAAAATGGTGTCTGCCAGATCCTTTGTTCCCAAAGAAGTCCCCAACACACTTCAAAATCAGTATTAACAGATCTCCCTCCCATTGTGCAAGCTGTTGCTTCTATGTTGCCTCTCCTCGGGCAACAGCCCTCTTTAAGAGCAGGGACCTGGCTATCACTTGCCCTCACTGCTCACCCAGTGATGAGTCAGCAGACTTCTAAAGCTCTGTGCTTCAAGTCCTGCTGGTTATGCAAACTCATGAAATTCAGCCCCTCTGGTTTTTAAGGCCAGATGTAATGGGGATTCATTTACCCCTGTGGGCTCCCTGGTGTTTTCTCCTCTTTGCACCCACAGTTCCCACCCTCCAGGCAGCTCCTAACCACCATTTCTACCTTTCTTAATCTCTCTGATGCAGCTTCTTTTCTATATTTAGTTGTGGAGTTTGTTTTGCCAGTCTTCGGATTGCTCTCTGGTTTACTGACTTGGATATAAATGATATCTGGTTGTAAATGTGGACAGGGTGAGCTTAGAGCCCTCCTACTCTGCCACCTTTCTGGCACATCTCCTATAATGTCTGTTATTCTCTGGATGCCTTTAAGATGTTCTCAGTGTCACTGGTGTTGAGAAATTTGATTATAATTGCATTTTTGTAGTTTTCTCTTTTTGTGCTTAAGATTCATTGAGATGCTTGACTCTGGGTTTATATCAGTTTTATCAAATATGAAAAAAATTTCAGCTATGATTTGTTTAAAAATTTTTCTGTCCTTTCTTATTTCCATTGAGGACTCCATTTCTGTATATCTTAGGCTGCTTGAAGTTGTCCCACAGCTTACAAATGACCTGTTCATTTATTTCTATTTTTAATAGTTTTTATACCTATAAATAGCTATAAATAGCTTATATGCTTTTAAGTTTACTAATATTTTCTTCCACAATATCTAATGTGCCATTATCCATATCTAGGGTATTTTCCATCTCACATATGTTAGGTTTAATTTCTATAATTTTGATTGAGCTCTTATAAAATATCTTCCAAACCTACAGTAAACATTTGAATTTTTCCTCTAATGTCTTGAATATGGGACATAGAATTATAATAACTGCTTAAAAAACATTGTCTACTAATTCTAGCATCTGTATCTTCGGGGAGATAGTTTGAATTCATTGTTTTGTTTTGTTTTTATTGCCATAAGTCTTCTGCCTACCACTCTGCTTCTTTGCATGGTTCTGATATTTGATTGGTTGTCATACATTTGTAAATCTTACTTGTGGATGCTAAGATATTTTTACTATTATAAATGCTATTGAGGGTTTTTTTTTCCTGACACAGTTCATTTACTTGGAGATGGTTTAATCCTTTTAGGGCTTGACTTTAATCTCTGTTATTGTGGGAGCAGGACAGTGTTTAGTCTTGGGCTAATTTTTCTCCACTGTTGAGGCAACACCATTACACCATTCTCATGGTTCTACCTGATGTTTCCTGGATCATGAAGTATTTCCACTTTGGCAAGTAAAACTATAATCAGACTTAGGTGAACTCTGGGGACTGTTTCCCGGGTTGATTTTTTTTCCCTGACCTTGACATGAATATTAGGATAAACACTCTGAATATTTGGGAAAGCCCTCTCTTTTTCTCTCTTTCTCTCTCCCGCCCCACACCCTTAGCTCTCTCCTTTGTGATATTCTGTCCTGTGTACTCTAGCTATCCTTGCCTCACCACTCCCAGCTCTAGATCATCAATTCAGAAAGTCCAATAGGTTATGTCTGGGTTCTTTCTTTTTAGCCCATAGTCAGGAAGCTCTCTCTAGGCCCTTGGCTCAAGATTTCATAGGGTTTACTTCATTTGTTTCCATTATCTCAAGGATCTCTTCTTTTTACTGGCTTATATCCAGTGACTTGAAAAACATTGTTTCATGTATTTCCTCAGGTTTTTAGTTGTTTCAGGTGGGAAAGTAAATCTGGTCCCTGTTATTCTATCTTGTGTGAAAATAGAGACCCATATGTCTTTTAAAAATTTAAGTGAGGAGAAAAATGGCAGAGTAATGAAATCCAAAAGTCTATCATTCCCCCCCCAAAAAAAATCAGTGAACAAAAAAACTGTTAAAAATTAACTGGATCAACACTTTAGGAACTCTGGAAACGAACCAAAAGCTTGCAAAAACCAGGGGATACTTACTCAAGAAAACCCAGCTTGATCTAAATAAATACACTGAGTTTTGTGATATTTTAAACCTCCCTGATCCCATCCCCTACTCTCCAGCTCAGTTGTACCCCCTGAAAATAACAGTTTATATTCTGGCACCAGAGGGAGCAGAATGGACTTCATTAGAAAAAATCTGTAATGGTTTTGATCTGTCTATTGCCTCCAAGGTAGGTCAGCTCAAAAGGCTTGCCTTTATCTTGCCTAACACAGAATTATCTGTAGCAGCTACCCAGGGTGCATTTGTCAAAAATGTTTATAGGCAAAGATACTAGTTATTGCTACCAGAAGCAATGGATAACAGTTAAGGTAATCAGTACCTAATAAAAACAGTTGGGAGGAGATTGAGAAATGAGATGCTTTGGGGAATAAAAAATCAGAAAAACTCTGACATATTCTTGAAAATATGCATGCCCAGCACTGTGCATACAATCAAAAAAGATCTGAGGAGGTCGTAAGCTCTCAGTTCTGTCTGATTTTCCGCCTTTGTTCAAGCAGGAAGTGAAGGTTAAGGCAGAGATGTAAGTTATGTGGCTGAATGTGGAAGACACACACACAGACACACAGAGCCCATCCGTAAGACTGGGAAGTTTTCTAGGTTCCACACCTTTAGGGAAATCCCCCTGTTCCATCACTGTCTGGCCATTAAGCTAATAGAAAAGAGACTTCAGTGGCCACACATGACAGAACCTATAGGTTTTACAAAATTAGCTCAAAAAGTCACTAAACAAGCAACCAGTAATAACCACAACAAACAACAATGGCAAATTTCTGGAAGGGGGAGAAGAATCTGATTTCCAGAGTTGCTGTATCATAGTATTCAAAATGTCCAGTTTTCAACAATTAGAAGTTATGCAAAGAAATGAGAAAGTCTGATCATATACAGGAAAGGAAAATTAATCATCAGAAACTGTTTCTGAAGAAGCACAGACATTGAACTGACTAGACAATGACTTGAAATCAGATATTTTAAATATGTTTAGCTTAAGGAAACCATTTGCAAAGAACTAAAGGTAACTATGAAAATGATATCTCAAATAGAGTACATCAGTAAAGATAGAGAAAAATTTTTAAGGAAGCAAATAAATATTTTGTATGGAAAAGTACAGTAACTGAAGTGAAAAACTCACTAGTGGGGCTCAACAGCAGATTTTATCATTTAGAAGGAAGAATCAGTGAACTTAAATTTAGGTCAATTGAAATTTGTCCAGTCTGAGGAATAGAAAGAAGAAAGAAGGAAGAAAAATGATCAGAGCCTAAAAGACCAATGGGATACTATCAAGCATACAAACATATGCATAGTGGGAGGCCTAGAAGGAGAGGAGAGAAAGAAAGGGGAAGAAAGAATATTTGAAGAAATAATGAGTGAAATCATCCTAGAATTGATGAAAAATTTGAATCTGTACATCTAAGAGTCTCAGTGAACTCCAAGTAGATAAACTCAAATAGATCCACACTAAGATGCATTATAATGAAACTGTTGAAGGGCAAAGAATATTGGAAACAGCAAGAGAAGTGACTCGTTATAACAAAGGATCCTTAATAAGATTAGCAGCTAATTTCTCATCAGAAACCATAGAGTCTAGAAGGCATCAATATGGTATGTTCCAAGTGCTGGGAAAAAAAGAAAAAAAAACTGTCAACCAAGAATTCTATCCAGCAAAATTATCCTTTAGTGAATTAAGACATTTCAAGATAAACAAAAACTGAGAGAATTCACTGCTAGCATACAGTAACTTGAAGGGACACAAAGAAACAAAGAACACCAGTTAACGGTAACTACATATGAAATTATAAAAGTTGTATTAATGTATTTTTGTTTGTATTCTTTTTTCCTATCTTATTTAAATGATAGCTACATAAAACTATAATTATAAATCTATGTCAATGGGCACATAATGTATAAAGACGTAATTTGTGACAATAATAACATAGGGAGGGGATAGAACTATATAGGAAGAAGTTTTTGCGTATGTAAAAGTAGGTATTGAATTATAAGTTAAGATTGTAATAAATTAACATTGTTATAAATATATTAATACCCAAGCCATCTACTAAGAAAATAACTCAAAACTATATAATAAAAGAATTCAAATGGATTTAAAATGGAATTAAATGATACGCTAGAAAATATTTAACATAACATAAGCCAGTGATGGAGGAATTGAGGAACAAAACTGATGTGACATATAGAAAACAAACAGCAAAATGGCAGAAGTAAATCCTTATCAGTAATGATGTTAAATGTAAGTAGATTAAACTCTCCAATTAAAAGGTAGAGATGAGTAAATAGATTAAAAATCATGATTCAACTGCATGCTTTCTATAAGAGATTCACTTTACATTTAGATATTCAAATAGGTTGAAAATAAAAGTATGGAAAATAAGCTCCTGAAAACAGTATACAAAAGAGAGCTGGAGTAGCTATACTAATATCATACAAATTACTTTAAGTCAGAAGTTGTTTTGGGAGACAAAGAAGGACATTAGATAAAGATGAAAGGGTCAATTCATCAAAAAGATATAACAATTATAAACAAATATTAAGCTAAGAGCAGACCTACAAAATACCTGAAGTCAAAACTGACAAAATTGCAGAGAGAAATAATTCACCAATAATAGTTGGAGGCTTAATATCCCATTTTCAATAATGGATAGAACAACTTGACAGAAAGTCAACAAGAAAATAGCAAGGTAAATGAACTACAGTATAAACCTACTAGACCTAACAGACATGCAGACATTCTTCTGAAGTGCACATGGAACTTTGTATATACCCAAGATAATTGAAAATATATTCACACAAAAACTTGTACATGAATGTTCACAGCAATATTACTCAGCATAGCCAAAAAGTGGAACCACCCAAATATCTCTCAATCGATCAATGGACAAATAGTAGTATATTTATACAATGGAATATTATTTGTACATTATAAAATATATGCAAACAGGAAAAAAAAGGAATGAAGTACTACTACATGCTACAATATGGATGCATCTTGAAAACATTATGCTATGTGAAAGAATCCAAACATACAAATCCACAGTGATATACAACCATCACTGCTGCGGTTGTATTCTAAAAACCTCCAAAGATTATACTCTAAAATGGCTAAATGTGAATATTATGTCCTTGTGAATTTTATCACAATAAAAAATAAATTTAAAAACTTAAAGAAAAAGTATAATCTTTTATATTTGCGTTTTTTGATGGTTATTATTTCTTTGTGTGGATCTGAGTTCCCAACTGTTATCATTTCCCTTTATTCTGAGGAACTTTTTTATTCTGGAGATGATTATCTCAAGAATTTTTTTTTTTTTAATATTTTGTCATCATTTTTGAAGGACCTTTTCATTGGATTTAAGATTCTGGGCTGACAATGTGAATTCAACACTTTAAAGATATTATCTGGCCTTTATTCTTTCTAATCTGAAGCTAGCTGTAATTTCTTTTGCTGTTTTTCTGGGTATTATGTATCTTTTTTTCTAAGACTGTTTTTAAGATTGTATCTTTATCTTTGGCTTTCACTGGTATGATTATGATATGCCTAGATGAGTTTCTCTTTGTGTTTACCCTTATTGGAATTTTGGAGGTTCTTGGTTCTGTCACTTATTTTCCCCTAAACTTGACAGATTTTTGGCTATTATTTTTCAAGTACATATTCTTAACATTTTATATTTCTTTTCCTTCTGAGACTTTAATGAAAAAAGTATTAAGAAGATGAATATTTTCCTAAATGTCACTTAATATGTTTATTTATATCAAATTCTTTCTGTTCTTTCTACTAGATTATTTGTATTGATACATCTTCAAATTAACTGACTCTTTCTTCTTTCCCCAATATGCTAGTAAGAATTGCCATTAAATTTCATTTCAGTGATTATACACTTTAATTCTAGTACTTTAGCTTTAATCTGTTTAATGGTTTCCATTTCTCTGCTGAGATTCCTCACATGAACATTTATTATCACAAATTCTTTTAAATCCTGAACATATTTCATACAGCTTATTTAAAGTCCTTATTGGCTGTTTATAATATTCTTTTGGATATCTGTTTCTATTGAATGCTTCCTCTCTTGACTCTAGACATATTTTTCCATTTCTTTGTAAGTCGAGTAATATTTTATTCTAAACTGGACATTGTGTGTATGATGTCTTAGAGACTTTGAATTCTCCTGTTGCCCTCTGTGGAATGTTGATTTTTGCTCTAGCCAGTTCACTGGGCTGGATTTAAACTCCAAACAGTATCTTCCCTGTTGTGTTCAGCTGAAAAAATATCCTTTCTGACTTTTTAAGTTCTGTTTTTACCAAGTCTCTTGAAGTTTTCTCCATGAATATGTATTTCAGGGATCAGCCAGGTATTGGGCAGACTTTATATTCAGATATAGGTGCTTACTCCACGCTGGCTCCATCCTTCATATAATTTTCTCCCTAACCCACCAGGGGCTTTGCCAGCCCCAATTTCTTCCTCTGATTCCTTAAGCTATAAGACTACAACTTTCTTCTATGCTACACCATATATATTGAAGTGGCCTTGGGTGAAAAGTCACATATACAAATCTACCCTAGTGGACTTTGCTCTCCAAGAGTCAATTACTAAAAAGTTTCTGCCTACTCTTGATTACTCTATTAGTTTTCAGGGATGCTGTAATGAAGTACCACAAACTGGGTGGCTTAACTGAATTGAAATGTATTGTTTCATAGTTCTGGAGGCTAGAAGTCTGAGATCAATGTGTTAGCAGGGTTGGTTCCTTCTAAAGGCTGGGAGGAAGAATCTGTTCCATGCCTCCCTTCCAGCTTCAGGTGGTTTTCTGGCAATATATGGCATTGCTTGGCTTGTACGTGAATCAGACTGTGCCTTCATCTTCACATGGTGTTCTCCCTTTGTGTGGGTCTCTGTGTCCCAATTTTCTGTTTCTGTAAGGACAACAGTCCTATTGGATTAGGGTCTATCTTTATGACCTCATATTAACTTGATTATCTCTGTAAGGTATTGTAACCTGCATAAGGTTACATCCTGAGATATTGGGGGTCAGGACTTCAAATAATCATTTTTGGGGGGAACTACAATTCAACTCGTATCAGTCACTTTCCATTGCCTTCCAGTTGTTGTTTATAAAATGTCCAGGTTTTATAATTATTTTTTTCCTCCCAGTTTTGCCAATCTCTTCACCTCCCTCCTCTTTGGTAAACATCAGTTTGTTCATTGTATATATGACTGTGTTTTTGCTTTTGTTTAGTTGGTTGTTTGGATTTGGATTTTTTTTTTTTGATTCCACATATAAATGAAATCATATAGTATTTGTTTTTCTCTGTCTGACTTATTTCACTTAGCATAATGTCCTCTAGGTCAATCCAAGTTTTTTCAAATAGCAATATCTCATTCTTTTTATGGCTGAGTAATATTCCACTGTATATATATGTACCACATTTTCTTCATTCATCTGTTGATGGACACTTGGATTGGTTCTATATCTCGGCTATTGTAAATAATACTGCAGTAAACATAGGGGTGCATATATCTTCAAATTAGTGTTTTCATTTTCTTCTCATAAATACCCAGTAATGGGATTACTGGATCATATGGTATTTCTATTTTTAATTTTTTGAGGAACATTCACGCTAGTTAGCATAGTGGCTGCACCAGTTTGCATTCCCACCAACAGCACATGAGGGTTCCTTTTTCTCTACATCTTCACCATCACTTGTTTCTTGAGTTTTTATTCTAACCATTCTGACAGGTGTAATGTGATATCTCATTGTGGTTTTGATTTGTATTTCCCTGATGATGAGTGATGCTGAGCATCATTTTATGTGTTTATTGACCATCTGTATATCTTCTTTGGAAAAATATTCAGGTACTCTGCACATTTTTAAAATTGGATTATTATTGGAGGGGTTTTTTTGTGGTGAGTTGTGTAAGTTCTTTATATATTTTGGATATTAATTCCTTATTGGGTATATAATTTTCAAATATCCCTTTCCATTCAGTAGCTTGCCTTTTCACTTTGTTGGTGGTTTCTTTTACTGTCAGTTTTTATAATTGCTATCTGTGGATATTCTGCCATTATTGGAAATGGAAATTATCTGAAAATTTTTGTAAGTAGGTAGACATTGTGGATAACATATGGTAGACCGTTTGGTTTATCTTGTCTTCCTTTATACAGTGTTAGTTTTGTTCTGGCAGAGAGTTAAATACCGACTCTCCTTGAAACTTTCAGATTTGGTTTTATACATTTCTGGGTAGCACTCCCTCTAATTTGTCCTTATGCTAGGCCATGGCCCTTAATCGAGGTAAAGGGTTTGCAGATATTGGCTCATGGGCCTAATCTGACCTGAAAACTTTTTTTGTATGGCCCACAAGCTAATGGTTTTTACCTTTTTAAGGAGTTGAAGGAGGAAGAGAAGAAACAAAGATGATTGTATGTGGCCTGCAATCATTAAAATATTTACTATCTGGTTCTTTACAGAAAATATTTGTGACCCCTACTCTGGGGCTTGCTCCTTGCTTCTAACTGTAGACTTTTTAGAGTCACAAATGAATAAATAAGTGCTCAGTGAGGTCTCTCCACCTAGGTTGTGTTGGAACTCCATCTCCCAGCACCACATCACCTTTGGTTTCTCCCTTCAACTTTTTTTCCTGTAGCAGCCACTCTGATAGGTCTCATGGAATCTCACCTTGTGCAAGCTCAGTTCAGCTCTGACTAAGAACCAAAGGGGAACCTCCCTCCAGATTTTGGGGCTGCATTATCCGTGCAGTTTGTTCTCCCTTTACAACCTTACATGCAAATTCAAGCTACCTCAGCTGCCATAAACTCTCATCTCTGTCCCCTCAGCAGCAAGACCTTTGTTCTGCTTTGACTCTACTTCCCTACAACATGTTCACCTGACAGAACTGTTGTGAATATGGGCTCAACTAAAGTGAAGTGAACTAAACCTTCCTTCAAGGTTCTACTCTGCCTGTTGTTTATACCTATAAACAGTTGCCTCATATATTTTGTCGAGTTTTATAGTTCTTTAGAATGGAATGGTAAGACCATTTCAACTCTTACTTGGCCTAAAGTAAAATCCCAAGTCTTAACTTTTAATGTTTATGAAGGTACAAAAGATGAAACCTTGAACCTAAAAGAGGCAAATAACTGGGACTAACAGTGTTCCTTCTCTAAACACATGCAAGCACATATAAAGTAGGAAGCTTTAGAATGCTATAATCTCAGTGAAAATGTGTATTATAAAAACAATCTCCCTAGGATCACAGGGAGATGACAAGTACATCTGTATGGTTCAGCTTGGCTTCTGGGTTGAAAAAAGTTGTACATGATTTATTTTAAGCCTGGGCCTATGAATCATAGAGATAGTGCTTTGAATTTACAGGAGGTTCTTGTCCTGAGAGATGCCAAATTAAGAAATCAGCATAAAATTCAGTCCCATGTGACTGATATTCTTGATATGACTGAGAGAATCAAATATAAAACCATTATTAAGACTTCTGGGGAGATGGTAGAGTAGGAGGATTGTAAGTTCACCTCATCCCATGGATATACCTTGATAACAGCCACATCAATGCAACCAATCCATTGAAAACTGGCAGAACAGACTTTCTACAGTTAATCATAGACAGGAGGCCATATCAAAAAGACTAGGAGAGGGTGGAGACATGGTAGGGAATCAAACTGTCTGTGAGACTAACCACAAATGGGAGGAACACCAAAAGCATGGAGAAGGGATAGGAGCAGACCGTATACCCGTCACTCCAGACACAAGGGACCTGCACTGAGAAGACCAGTCCCTGTAACATTTGGTTTTGAAAACCAATGGGGCTTAAATTCCTGAATATTTATTACCAGTGGGGCTTAATTCTGGGTACTTTAAAAATCAGTAGGCTTAAAAAAAAAAATCAGTAGGCTTGACTTGGGGAGAGCCAGAAGGCAATAAGAAACTGAGTCTGTGCCCTTAGAAAACAATCCCACTGAGATACAGCATAGAAGTGCAGTTTGAAAAGCACCTGGGGTATATGTGAAGGAGATTTATTTATTAATCTCAGAAGATGTTCTGGAGGGGCAGAGGTCCTTAGGAGACTTCTGCAAGAACAAAAGAGCTGGTGGGAGCCACTTCTCTCCCCCTCTTCCCAAGCCTAAATAGCTGGACACCTGTGGGAACCAGTGCAAACACCCTCCACCTGTCTTGCTAACACTGCATGTCCCACCCCTGTATTCTGCAGATTCACCCCATCCAACATGCCCCACTTGGCAGGAGTTCCTCCAAAGCAGCTCTTGCCATGTCACATCATGCAAGCAGCCCTGGCAGGGACCAGCTCCACTCCAAAGTGACTCCTGCATGTGCTTTATTGTTGTGGCTGAGGCTTGTTTGCATTCAGCGCATTAGGCTACAATGTCCCACTTTGCCTGTTGTAGGCAGGTTGGTCCCTGTGCTAGTAAGGAGTCAGTATGGGGCCACGATGGGCTTGTAGTTAGGCAGTGTAGGCAGTCAGACCAGATGCTTGCCCTCAACCCATTTGTGGGACTGTAGTTGCACTGAGCAACAGAGTGCTTTCCCTGTGTTGTCCCCTGAGAGGCTGGTGTTGGTGATAGGGCTGGCAGTCAGATCAGATATCTGCCCCCAGTCCATGTGCTGGGGCTAAGCTCTGGTAGTGCATAGAAAGTGGCCTGCTGATCATTGCACCTGCACATGCAACCTACATAGGAGACAACCCTGAAGCCCCTGGTTTTGGTGAATAGGGGACATTGTGCTAGAGTGCACCACAGGACCTCTTCTTCATAAGACCAGTATTTTCAATATCAGAAGACATAACTGACTTTCCTAATACATAGGAACAAACATAGAGAGGTAGACAAAATGAGACAGAGGAATATATCTCAAATGAAAAAATAAAAAGAAAAACCATAGCAAAAGACCTAAATGAAATGGAGATAAGCAATATGCCTGATAAAGAATTCCAGGTAATCATTATAAAGATACTTACTGGGCTTGAGAAAAGAGTGGAGGACCTCAGTGAGACCTTCAACAAAGAGAAAGAAAATATAAAAAAGAACCAGTCAGAGATGAAGAACTCAATAACTGAAATGAAAAGTACACTAGAAGGAATCCATAGTAGATTAGAGGAGGCAGAAGAAAGAATCAATGAGCTGGAAAACAGAGTAATGAAAAGCAACCAAGGTGAACAGGAAAAAGAAAAAAAGAATAATAAAAAAAATAGGAATAGGTTAAGGGAACTCAATGACATCATCAAGCCAGGAGGCACAGAGAGCTCCCATCAGAATCAACCCAACCAGGTCCACACCAAGACACATAATAATTAAAATAGCAAAAATTTTATTCTCTCTAAAATAAATCTTTAAACTTTCTTTCTCTAGAATAAATAAATCTTAAAAAAAGAGGGGGGCACCTGGGTGCCTTAGTTAATCATCTGACTCTTGATTTTGGTTCAGGTCATGATCTCAGGATCATGGGATGGAGCCTTGCAGTGGGCTCCATGCTCAGTGGGGAGTCTGCTGGAGATTCTCTTTCTCCCTCTCTCTGTGCCCCTCCCCACTCTTTAAAATAAATAAATCTTTAAAAAATAATTAAAATAACAAAAAGTAGTGATAAAAAATTTTAAAGGCATCAAGAGAAAAGAAAATGGTTGCATACAAGGGAAACTCCATAAGGCTATCAGCTGATTTTTTAGCAGAGAGTTCACAGAATAGAAGAAAGTGGCATGATATAGTCAAAATGCTGAAAGGAAAAAAACTACCCAACAAGGCTATCATTCAGAATAGAAGGAGATATAGAGTTTCCCAGACAAACAAAAGTTAAAGATGTTCATCACCACTAAACAACCTTACAAGAAACATTAAAAGGAATTCTTTGAGTGGAAAGAAAAGGCTGTAATTAGGAGTAAGAAAATTGTGAAAGGAAAAAAATTCACAGGTAAATACAAACATAATAAAAATAATAGATTAATTGCTTCAACTAGACAGAGGTTAAACCACAAAAACAGCAAAATCAATTGTATCTATAAACAGTCAAAGGATTCACAAAATAAAAGGATGTAAAGTATGACAGTATATGCATAACCAGTGTGTAGGGGAGTAAAAAGTTAGTGCTTTTAGAATGGGTTCAAACTTAAGCAACCACCAACTTAATATAGACTGCTATATGCATAATATGTTATATATGAACTAATGAGCCTAATGGTAACCACAAATAAAAAACCTGTAATAGGGTACTGGTGCAAAAATAGACACATAGGTCAATGGAAGAGAATAGCAAGCCCAGAAATGACCCACAATTATATGGCCAATTAATGTTCAAAAAAGCAGGGAAGAATATGTAATGGGAAAAAGACAGTCTCTTCAACAACTTGTGTTAGGAAAACTGGACAGCTACATGCAGAAGGAAGAAACTGGACCACATCCTTACACCATACACAAAAATAAACTCCAAATGGATTAAGGACCTAAATGTGAGACCTGAAACCATAAAAATCCTAGAAGAGAGAACAGGCAGTAGTTTCTCCAACACTGATCATAGCAACATCTTTCTAGATATGTCTCCTGAGGCAAGGTAAAAAAAAAAAAAAAGGCAAAAATTAACAAGTGGGAAATACACCAAAATAAAAAGCTTCTGCACAGTGAAGGAAACAACCAACAAAACTAAAAGATAACCTATGGAATGGGAGAAGATATTTGCAAATGACACATCTAATAAAGGGTTAGTATCCAAACTCTATACTTATCAAACTCAACACCCAAAAAACAACCCAGTTGAAAATGAGCAGAAGACATGAACAGACATTTCTCCAGAAAAGACCTCCAAATGGCCAACAGACACATGAAAATATGCTCAACACCACTCATCATCAGGGAAATGCAAATTAAAACCACAATGAGATATCATCTCACACCAGTCAGAATGGCTAGAAGCAAAAATTCAAGAAACAAGTGTTGGTAAGGATGTGGAGAAAAAGGAACTCTTTTGCCCTATTGGTGGGAATGCAAACTGGTATTGCCACTGTGGAAGACAATATGAAGGTTCCTCAAAAATTTGAAAATAGAACTATCCTATGATCCAGTAATCACACTACTGGGTATTTACCCAAAGAATATGAAAACATTAATTTGAAGGAATATATGCATCCCTATGTTTATAGCAGCATTATTTACAATAGCTGAACTATGGAAGCAGCCCTCGTGTCCAGTGATAGATGAATAAAGAAGATGTGGTGTGTATATATATATATATATATTATATATATATATATGTATGTGTGTATATATATATATAATATATATATAATGAAATATTATTCAGCCATAGAAAAGAACAAAATCTTACCATTTAACAACATGGATAGATTTAGAGTGTATTATGCTAAGCGAAATAAACCAATCATAGAAAGACAAATACCATATGATCTCACATATATGTAGAATTTAGAAACAAAACAAATGAACAAAGGGGAAAAAAGAGACAAACCAAAAAACAGACTCTTAACTATAGAGAATAAATTGATGGTTACCAGAAAGGAGGTGAGTGGGGTAATGGGTGGAATAGGTGAAGGAGATTAAGACTATACTTATCCTGATGAGCACTGAGTAATATATGGGAGTGTTGAATCACTATATTGAATGCCTGAAACTAATATAACACTGTATATTAACTATACTGGAATTTTAAAAAAACTGTAACATATACGCCAAAAATAAAGAGAAAGGAATCCCCCAAGCATATCACTAAAGAAAGCCATCAGACCACAAGGGAGGAGATCAAGAGAAGAAGTGAACAGAAAAGAATTACAAAAACACCTGTAAAACAAGTAACAAAGTGGCAGTAAGTACATAGGTGTCAAAAATTACTTTGACTGTAAAAGCAATCTTTTGATTCCTCCAATCAAAAGACATAGGGTAACTGAATGGGTAAAAAAGCAAGACCCATCTATGTGATGCTTACAAGAGACTCACTTCAGACCTAAAGACACATGCAGATTGAAAGTAAAGGGATGAGGGGCACTTGGGTGGCTCAGTCGTTAAGCATCTGCCTTCGGCTCAGGTCATGATCCCAGGGTCCTGGGATCGAGCCCCGCATCGGGCTCCCTGCTCGGCAGGAAGCCTGCTTCTCCCTCTCCACTCCCCCTGCTTGTGTTCCCTCTCTCACTGTGTCTCTCTCTGTCAAATAAAAAAATAAAATCTTTAAAAAAGGAAAGGAAAGGGATGAAAAAACATTTACCATGCAAATGGATGCAAAAAGAGAGCTGGGGTAGCAATACCTATATCAGACAAAATAGACCTAAAGTTTGTAACAAAAGAGAAAGGACACTACACAGTGATAAAGGGAACAATCCAACAAGAGGATATAAAAATTGTAAATATTTATGCATCCAACACGGGAGCACCTAAATACATACAACAACTGTTAATAGACATAAAAGAAGAAATTGACAGTGATACAGTAATAGTAGCGGGCCTTAACACCCCACTTACATCAATGGATAGAGCATCCAGACAGAAAATCAACAAAGGAACAGTAGCTTGAATGACACATTGGACCAGATGGCCCTAACAGATATATTCAGAACATTCTACCCAAAAACAGCAGAATACACATTTTTTTTAAGTGCACACGCAACATTCTCCAGACTAGATCACATGTTAGGCCACAAAACAAGTCTTAATAAATTCAAAAGACTAAAATAATATCATGCCTCTTTACCAACCACAACAGTACGAAACTAGAAATCCATCACAAGAAAAAATTTGGGAAGAACACAAATACATGGAGACTAAATGACATGCTCCTAAATGATGAATAGGTCAACCAAGAAAATAAAAAAGGAAATTGAAAAACACATGGAGACAAATGAAAATGAAAACACAATCCAAAATCTTCAGGTTGCAGCAAAAGCTGTTCTGAGATAAAATTATAGAATATAAGCCTACCTCAAGAAGCAAGAAAAATGTCAAATAACCTTATACCTAAAGGAGCTAGAGAAAGAACAAAGAAAACCCAAAGCCAGCAGAATGAAGGAAATAATAAAGATTAGAGCAGAATAAATGAAATAGAAATTAGAACAATAGAACAAATCAATGAAACCAAGAACTGGTTCTTTGAAAAGATCAAGAAAATTGATAAACCTTTAGCCAAACTCATCAGAGAGAGAGAGAGAGAGACTCAAACAAAATCAGAAATGAAGGAGGAGAAATAACAATCCACACCACAGCAAAGAAAGGATTATAAGAGAATATTATGAAAAATTATTTGCCAACAGATTGGACAAGCTACAAGAAATGGCTAAATTCCTAGAACATGTAACATTCCAAAACTGAATCAGGAAGAAAAAGAAAATTTGACAGACTGATTACTAGCAATGAAATTGAATCAGTAATCAAAAAACTCCCAATAAATAGAAGTCCAGGATCAGACGGCTTCACAGGTGAATCCAACCAAACATTTAAAGAAGAGTTACTAACTATTCTTCTCAAACTATTCCAAAAAAAAAAAAAAAAAAGAAGAGCAAGGAAAGCTTCCAAAATCATTCTATGAGGCCAGCATTACCCTGATACCAAAATCAGATAAAGACACTACAAAAAAAGAAAACTACAGGCCAATATCTCTGATGAACACAGATGCAAAAATCCTCAAAAAAATATTAGCAAACTGAACCCAACAGTACATTTTTTAAAAAAGTGATTCACCACAATCAAGTGAGATTTGTTCCTGGCATGCAAGAGTGGTTCAATATTTGCAAATCAATCATATCACATTAAGAAAAAGGATAAAAGCCATATGATCATTTTCATAGATGAATTTGACAAAGTACAACATCCATTCATGATAAAAACTCAACAAATTAGGTTTAGAGGGAACACACCCAACATAATAAGGCCATATATGAAAAACCCATAGCTAACATCCTACTCAATGGTGGAAAACTGAGAGCTTTTCCTCTCAAATCAGGAATAAGAACAAGGATATCCACTCTCATGACTTTTATTCAACTAGTATCAGATGTCCTACCCACAGCAATCAGACAATGAAAAGAAGTGAAAGGCATCCATATTGGTAAGGAAGTAAAACTTTTACTATTTGCAGATGACATGATACTATACACAGAAAATCCTAAAGACTCTACCAAAAAACTATAAAAATGGATAAATGGATTCAGTAAAGTCACAGGATACAGCACTTATATACAGAAATCTGTTGTATTTCTACATATTAATAATGAAGTAGCAGAAAGAGAAATTAAGAAAACAATTCCATTTATAATTGCACTAAAAAGAATAAAATACCTAGGAATAAACTTAACCAAGGAGGTGAAAGACCTATACTTTGAAAACTATAAAACAGTGATGAAAGAAATTGAAGATAATACAAACAAATGGAAAGATATTCCATGTTTATGGATTTGAAGAACCAATATTACTAATATGTCTGTGCTACCCAAAGCAATCTACAGATTTAATGCAATCCATATCAAAATACCAACAGCAGTTTTTACAGACTAAGAACAATTAATCCTAAAATTTGTTTGGGATCACAAAAGAAAAAAATTCTTAAGGAATAAATCTTTAATCTTGGCTGCACTGTATTTCCACAGATAAACATCTATTGAAGATTAAATAAAAATTTAAATTATATAATATGAGGAGCATTCCACTAAATGCACGAGTCAGCAAATACAACAAACATCAGAGAATTGGGTTGTTAAGAATTTCAGATTATTCAACAATCTTAGAGGTATATGTGTAAAATGATTAAATAAAAGGAAAAAAACATAGAATAGCAAGATGCTATAAAAAAACTAAGCAGTTTCAAAAAGGAATTGATTAAAACTTACATATAAAACTAGTTATAAATGGTCATTACCAAGGCTTTGAGAATGCAGTTTCTCATTTGCTGTGGACATGACCATAAAAAAATTTTCCCACTAGGTTTTCTTTCTTCTGCTTTGCTAGCATTCAGCCTATTGGGAAAATTTTATCAACCCTGTTCTATTTCCATTGGCTAGATCAGCACTGTCCAGTATAAATGTAACACAAGCCATATGTGATTTGGTAATAGTCATATTTCAAATTCTCATCTGACCATACATGGCTAATATATGGAACAGCGTGTGCCTAGATCTCTACTCTTGCAAATGTCTTTTGCTAAATCACTCTTGCTAATAACCATGCAACTTGTAATACAATAGATTTAACAGAGGGAGGCGGGCTTCAGTTTACATGATCATCTCTAGAACCTTACTTTTATGTTCCTGTTATGTAGGACTGACAGTGACAACTGTGGTTTGAACAAGTACTTTTTAAAAGGGCTATTTTGAAGATCATGATTCTGACTTTGGAGGAACAACGGTGATTGGAAGCAGAAGGAATCACATGTAAAATTCCTTAAATAAAAATTTATTGACTTAAAAAAAACTAGTTATATAAGATAAAACTTAATTGTTCTGTTAAGTATATCCTGCCCAGCTGAAGAGATCATTAGTGAAATTAGAAAAAGCTTCTCAGTGGGATATAAAATTTGGAAAATATGACAGGTCAAGAGATGTAGCAAAGAGAATATTCTTTTAAAAATTATAGAACCAACACTTCTGAAATAAAACAACTACAGTAAGTAAAAATTTAAAAATGTTAAATCCAAAAGAACAAACAGAACTGGGGAGGAGATGGTTTGTGAAAAGAAAGAGCAACAGAACTAGGAAGAATAGAAAAAGATGAATGAGTTTTAACTAATACAGCACACTGGAGAAAGACAATGTGTCCTAACGCAATTGCAGTAAATGAAAAAGAATGAAGACTCTTGACGCTACAGAACCTAAGAAAATCTTTGGAAGTGAAGGCATCAAATGCATCTGCAGGCTGTGATATGGAGTGGAAACCAGGAAGAGATTGCAGTATAGAAAGTCCAGACTCAGGAATACAAAGTGCTGCTTAGGATGTTAGTGCTATGCAGAACGTAACAGTTGCTAAGTGAAGTCTCCATGTGAGTGAGCAGGTTTCCACATCACCTGCCAAAGTGCTGGCAGTTGGGCTTACACTATGGAAATACATGAGCCTAATGCCCCCTGGTCCTCAGCTGTTTGGTCAACAGAGACTTCTGGATGTACATCTGTGTGTCATCTCTTACTACTCTCAGCTGTTTTAGCTTCCTCTAAATGAGTCAGGCTTGATCACCTCCTCCAACATGGCAAGAGTCAAGGCAATTCCAGCACTCAGTCCCAATACAGCCAAACTCAGACTCTCTACAAAGTCTCCACCAAGTCTCTGGGTCTTTCTTCTACAGTTGGGCAACCTACTATGGTTGTGCTTAACTTGTCTAATGAATAGAAGTTGAGCCCTGGTGAACAGAAAGAAAAGGAAAATCAGTTTATGAATAAAACTGCTATGAACGATCTTGTACATTTTTTTGAGGGGTGTAGGTTTTTGTTCTTCTGTTCCTTTGTTCTTCCTAGGAGTAAAATTTTTTGGTTACAAGGTAGACATATGTTTGCTTTTATGATAAGCTGCCAGATCTTTTCCCAAGGTAGGTGAACCATTCAGTATTTCCACAGCAATGTATAAGAGTTCTGGGTTGCCACCATTGGGTATTGTCTATTTTTAAAAATTTTTAATTATTTTAACTGTATGCTTTTATTTCATGGTGAATTTCAATTGTATTTCCTTGAGGACTAAAGATATGGAGTACTTTTTCATGTTTATTGGCCCTTTTCACATTCTCTTTTGTGATGTGTCCATTCAGATCTTTTGCCTGTTTCTTATTAGGTTGTTTTGTTTTTATTAATGAGTTATAGGAATTTTTTATAATAACTAGATACTAATCCCTTGTGAAGTGTAAGTTTTGCAAATATTTTTTCCCTAGCTTGTGACTTAACTATTTTTTCTTAATTTTTTTTTATGGATGAGCAAAAGTTTTTAATTTTGAGGAAGCCCAATTTATAAATTCTTTCTTTTATGGTTATTGATGTCTATATTCAGTCTAAGAAAACTGCTTATCTCCAAATTGCAATGATACTAATAGTATAAAGAGTGATAATGATTAATAGTTTTAGCTTTTACTTTGAGACCATGAGTCACTGTAAATTAATGTTTGTGTATTAGGTAAAGTACAGGTCAGAGTGCATTTTTTCCCCATATATTTAGTTGTTCATAATTTGTTAAGAAGATATTCCTTACCACATTGGGTTGCTTTGACATTTGCCAGAAATTAAGTTACCATGTAACTATGGGTATATTTCTGATCTTTATTCTGTTCCATTGCATTATCTTACTGGCTCTAATGCCATTGCCATGTTTCTTGATTACACTATCTCTGTAAGTCTGAAATCATGTGGTGCAAATTGTGTAACTTCATTCTTTTTAAATATTATTTTGGATATTTAAGTCTTTTGCATATTGATAGATATTTTAGAATCAGGTTATCAATTTCTACAAATAAATTGGCTGAGATTATGATTGAAATTGCATTCAAGCAATTTGTAGAGAATTTTGGAGATCAAATTGTGGAGAACTGACAATTTTATAATATTTATATATATAGGTGGGTCCAATTTAGTTAACATTTTTAGTTTACATTTTAGAATTTAGTTTACTTACAGTCTGTGAATCTGTGAATCTATATCTTTCTACTTGTTCAGTTTCAAATTTCTCTGCAGTTTTCTAGTTTTCACTTTACACCTATTCTTAAATGTATTCATAAGTATTTTATAATTTTTGATGATTTGGGGAAGAGAGTTATTTTTCACTAAATTTTGTAATTGCTATTACAATGTAAAATACCACTGATTTTTATATTACTTTTAAATACAGCAATTTTGCTAAATACGTTTATTGGTTCTAATAGATGTTTTGCAAATTCCTTAGAATTTTCTGTGTTAATCTTGATATCATTTGCAAATAGATAGTTTTATTTCTATTTTTATTTTTATGTGTTTTATATCCTTTTCTTCACTTATTGCCCTGGCCATCACCTCCAGTAAAATGTTGAATAGGAATGATGAGAATGGACATCTTTGTCTTCTTAAGAATCTTATGGAAAAAATGTCTAGTCCTTTATCACAAATTATTACAATATGTTTTGTTTTTCATAGATGTCTTTTATCAGATCAGTGAATTTCTATTTTATTTCTAGTTTGATGGAAGTTTTTTTTTAAATCATGAGTTGGCATTAAAATTTGTCAATCTTTTTTCCTGAATCACAATTATATTTATATATAAGTGGGCCCAATTTAGTTAACATTTTTAGTTTACATTTTAGAATTTAGTTTACATTTTACATTTTAGTCAGTAATTCTTGTTCTCTTTCTCTCTTTTCATAATGTCTTTCAGGTTCTGGTATTAGCATGATTCTTGACACACAAAATCAGTTGAAAAGTGTTCTCTTTTTTTCTTAAAGAGGTTGTTTAAGTTTGGTTTTATTTCTTCCTTATGGTCTGATAGAATTCACCAATAAAACCACCTAAACCTGCTGTTTTCTTTGTGGAAAAGTTTTTTTTTAATGATAAATTTAATTTCTTTAGCAGATATATGGATTTTCCAGTTTTATCTTATATCAGTTTAGTAATGTGCATTTTTTGAGGAATTTGCCCATTTTATTTAAGCTGTAGAATTTGTTAGCATAAAGTATATAATAGTCCCCTATTATCCTTTTAAATGTGTGTATAATCTTTGGGGAAAATCTCCTTTTTGTTCCTGATATTGGGAATTTGTGTTATGGACCTTTTTTTCTTGATGAGTATATCCAGGTTTTTATCAACTTTCTTTTTTCTTTTTTTTTTAATTTTCTGTTCTCATTTTTATTATTTCCTTTTTTATAAGCAAGTTTCCTTAACTTTACTATTATAAATGTACAAAAGATATACCTCAAGAATTTTTTATAAGAATTAAATAAAAATTTTTTGGCACATAATACTAAATTAGTGATATCCATTATAATAATTACAGAGACTTCCCTGGTACTTCATGTAAGGTTCTCTAAAATTCTAGTTAACAATGATTGATATTAAAGATTTTCATTCTGTATGTAGACAGAAATTTCTTTAAAAATTTTATTTGAGTATAGTTGACAGACAATGTTACATTTGTCTCAGGTGTATAACATATTGATTCAATATCTCTATGTTATGCTATGTTCACAAGTATAGCTACCATCTGTCACCACACAATGTTATTACAGTATCATTGACTATATTCCTTATGCTGTGCCTTTTATTCCCATGATTTACTTATTCATTCCATAACTGGTATACTGCATCTCCCACTCCCCTTAATCCATTTTGTCCATCCTCCTATCCCCCTTTCCTCTGGTAACCATTAGTTTGTTCTCTGTATTTATAGGTCTGATTCTGCTTTTTGTTATTCATTTGTTTTTTTTCAGATTCCACATGAGAAATCATATGGTATTTGTCTTTATCAGTCTGACTTATTTCCGTCTAGATCCATCCATGTTGTCGCAAATGGCAAGACCTCATCCCTTTTAATGGCTGTGTAAGATTCCTGTGTGTGTGTGTGTGTGTGTGTGTGTGTGTGTGTGTGTACACCACATCTTCTTTACCCATTAGTCTATCAGTTAGGCACTTAGATTGCTTCCATATCTTCGCTATTGTAAATAATGCTACAGTAAACATAGGGTGCATATATCTTTTTGAATTAGTGTTTTCATTTTCTCTGGGTAAATACCCAGTAGTGGAGTTGTTGGATTATAATATATTTCTATGTTTATTCTTTTGAGGAGACTCCATACTGTTTTCCACAGCAGCTGTACCTCTCTGTTCTTACCAACATTTCATGAGAGTTCCTTTTTCTCCACATCTTCGCCAGTGCTTAGTTCTCATCTTTTTTATTTTAGCCCTTCTGACAGGCATAAAGTGATATCTCATTGTGGTTTTGATTGGCATTCCCCTGATGATGAGTTGAACATCTTTTCATGTGTCTGTTGGCCATCTGGATGTTTTTGGAAAAATGTCTATTCAACTCCTCTGCCCATTTTAAAAATTGGATTTTTTTTTTGATGATTTGTGTAAGTTCTTTATATATTTTGGATATTAACCCCTTATCAGATATGTCATTTGTAAATATTTCCTCCATTCAGTAGGTTGCCTTTTAGTTTTGCTGATGGTTTCCCCTGTTACACGAAAGATTTTTATTATGATGTAGTCCCAATAGTTTTTTTTTTTTCTTTTTCTTTTTTCTCTCTTGCCTGAAGAGACCTATGTGGAAAAATGTTGCTATGGCCACTGTCAGAGAAATTACTGCCTGTGTTCTTTTCTAGGATTCTTTTGGTTTCAGATCTCGCATTAGGTCTTTAATCCATTTTTAGTTTATTTTTGTGTATGATGTAAGAAAGTGGTCCAGTTTCATTCTTTTGCATGTAGCTGTCCAGTTTTCCCAGCACCATTTATTGAAGAGACTGTCTTTTCCCATTATATATTCTTGCTTCCTTTGTCACTGATTAATTGGCCATAGAAGTGTGGGTTTTTTTCTGGTGTTTCTATTCTGTTCCATTGATCTATATGTCTGTTTTTATGCCAGTACCATACTGTTTTGATAACTACATATTTGTAGTTATATCTTGAAATCTGGAATTGTGATACCTACAGCTTTGTTTTCTTTTTCAAGATTGCGGTGGCTATTTAGGGTCTTTTATGGTTCCATAAAAATTTTACTATTATTTGTTCTAGTTCTGTGAAAAATGTTGTTGGTATTTTGACAGGGATTGCATTGAATCTGTGGATTGTTTTAGGTGGTATGGATATTTTAACAATATTATTTTTTCCAATCCATGAGCATGGAGTATCTTTCCATTTGTGTTGTCTTCAATTTCTTTCATCAGTGTTTTATATTTTTCAGAGTATGGGTCTTTCACTTTCTTGGTTAAGTTTATTCGTAAGTATTTTATCCTTTTTGATGCAATTATAAATGGAATTGTTTTATTTTTTTATTAGTGTATAGAAATGCTGCTGATTTCTGGGTATTAATTTTGCATCTTGTAACTTTACTGAATTCATTTATTAGTTCTAGTAGTTTTTTGGTAGAATCTTTAGGATTTTCTTTTTTTAAGATTTTTTATTTATTTGGGGCACCTGGGTGGCTCAGTCATTAAGCGGCTGCCTTCGGCTCAGGTCGTGATCCCAGGATCCTGGGATCGAGCCCTGCATCGGGCTCCCTGCTCGGCGGGAAGCCTGCTTCTCCCTCTCCCACTCCCCCTGCTTGTGTTCCTTCTCTTGCTGTATCTGTCAAATAAATAAATAAAATCTTTATTAAAAAAGATTTTTTATTTATTTGAGAGAGAGAGAGCACGAGCATCAGGCAGGAACAGAGGGAGAGGGAGAAGCAGACTCCCCGCTGAGCAAGTAGCCCAATGCAGGACTTGATCCCAGAACCCTTGGATCATGACCTGAGCTGAAGGCAGACACTTAACCGACTGAGCCACCCAGGTGCTTAAATTTTCTATGTATGGTATCATATCATCTAAAAAATAGTGATAGTTTAGCTTCTTCTTTACCAATATGGATGCCTCTTCTCTTTGTTGTCTGATTGCTGTGGCTAGGACTTCCAGAGGTATGTTGAATAAAAGGGGTGAGAGTGGACATCTTTTAGACAGGAGAAATTTTAATGAAGTAGAGCACAACAGCTTAATAGTTTGAGGTCTTTACTGAATAAACTCATTAACATTTATAAGGCTGTATGCCCTTCAAAATGAAAACAAAACAGAGACTGTTCCTACCTGAGTGAGACAATCTTCTCTTAAACAGTAGCTTCAGTTGCTCACTGTCTGATGAGGACGTTTTTATAGAACTGTGCTGAGTCAGCATGCCAGTTCCATTTATATAACTTGAATGAGATCAGTCTTGTTGGAAAAGAGGGTAGGGATTTCTAAAACCTTGTATCTATGACAGCCTTGAATGGAGGGAAAAAAAATCATAGAAGATTGGAAAGTCAAGAACAGGGAGGTGGAATGGAATTACTTCTAGTTGAAATGCAACTGTGTTGATGGGCCCATGCTAGGCACTTTATGTATTTTATTGCTGATACTCCTAATATTATGTGATGTAGATTATTATGTCATTTTAGAGATGAGTATATCCAAGGTTTTGTGAGCTATTTTGGGATTCAAATTTAGGATTGTAGACCCAAATATCCATTTCTTAACATTGCATAGAACTTATACATAGCCCTCCAAAGTAAATGAAGAGCCATACACTTATTCAAGCATTGGTGTGGTAGCAAATAGTGGTGTCAACCAGAGTACTGATTAAATATACTTGTTAATGTTTGTCTGCAACCCCAGATTTTAAAATCTGGCATGATGCAAAGCAAGAAAAAAGGTCTACAGAATCTCAAAAAAAAAAAAAATTGGAGGGTAAAGGATGAGATATATACAGTAAAACAACTGTAGACCTTGTTTTATGCACTGGATGCATTAAATTGAATATAAAGCTAATATTTGTTTATCAAATCTCTTTTGACATAATTTTAGTGTTTTACTCCCATTAGAAAACACATACACTGAAATGTAAGGTCTTAAATACAAGACCTAATAAAAACAACGCATAAGCATCCTAACATTTACCTCAGAGAAGCATTTTGTCTCTATCAATATGTAGTCTATGGTGCATTTAATTCTCTGAGGAAATTCCTGTGAGCAGTTGGCTAAATCGATAATCAATCCACCTGGTCTTGCTCAGTTCCATTAAAGTATGGCTTCAAGAACAGAGACACTGCCTCCCACAGTGGAGGTGGTGGGGGGATGGCTGGTGAAAGCTCTCAGCCCAAGTGGGGCATGCTCTTTGACCTCACTTTCCTTCATGGTATGAAGGCCAGGAAAATGGCAGAGGACAGCCCATTTGCCTCTTCACATGCTGAGTCTTCTGTTGTTTTAAAACACATGCTGTCTTTTTCATTGCACACCAACTCCTCAGTGGTTTTGTCTCTTCATTTCTCTCTCACTCTCTTTTCCTCTGCTTTTCCCCCCGACCCAGGCTACCTTTGGTCATTTTGGTGGGAGTTCTCAATAAATGACATTAGATATTTCTTGACTGTGTTAGTTATAATCTTACTCTAGAACCAATCACCAAAGATCTCAGAAACTGAAAATGCTACAAGAAGGTGCTGATAAAGACTCTCTTTTTCAGAGATAGAATGAGCCATAACTATTTTTCTCATCCACTCAACAAATTATTTTGCATCAAGCACTATTCTAGATTTTGCAACAGGGCAGTAAAAATAAAAGAAAAGCGGGGCGCCTGGGTGGTGCAGTCAGTTAAGCCTCTGACTCTTGGTTTTGGCTCAGGTTGTGATCAGGCTCATGAGATGGAGCACCAGGTAGGGCTCTGTGCTCAATGTAGAGTCTGCTGGAGACTCTTACTCCATCTCCTTCTGCCCCTCCCCATCACACACTCTCTTTCTTTCTCTAAAATAAATAAATCTTTAATAAAAAAGGAAAGAAAATACATATACATACAGCGATTTATTCTTGGCAGGAGATGGAAAGATATGTAATTAAAAAAATAAATTATGGGGGTGCCTGGGTGGCTCAGTAAACAGTTAAGTGGCCAACTCTTGATTTTGGCTCAAGTCATGTTCTCCAGGTCATGAGATAGAGCCCTGTGTGGGGCTCCATGCTCAGCGCAGAGTCTGCTTGAGACTCTCTCTCTCTCTCCCTCTGCCTCTGACTCTCCTTTCTTCACTGGCTGACACATGCTCTCTTTAAATAAATAAATAAATAAATAAATAAATAAATAAATAAATAAATAAAATCTTTTAAAAAAAATTACATAGTATTTTGAAGATGGTAAGTGCTGTGGGAAAAATGGAGGAGGGCATGAAGAATGGAAGTGTAAAGTTAGTTTTAAAAAGGGGTTTTAGGATTGGCCTTGCTGAGATGGTAGCATTTGAACAAAACTTGATGGAAGAGGAGGTGAAGGAGTAGACCGTTTCTCTCTGGAAAGATTTGTGGAGGAGACAGCCAGTGAGATGACAGTACTCTTAAAGTATTTGGTGGAAAGCAAGGATATCCAAACAGTTGGGATAGAGTGAGCAGGTTTGAATTTCCCATTAAAGTTGCTGTTGAACTTTTATGCGTAATTTCTCAGGTGTTCAATAAGCATTTGTTGATACTAAAGACTGATTAATTGGTTTCAAAGATGAGCTCTTACAAGATCAGAAAGTATGTTAGTTGCTAGAACCAAAAGGGGTATTTAACAGGTTGTTGGAATATCATTGAAGGTTGAGGGAGGTGGAAATATCAGGCTAATTACCAGCACTTTATCAAATGTTTGCACATTAACTCATTGGAACCAGGCTGCATACCTCTAGCGGGTGAAAAGCAGGAAAACAACTAGATTTATCAAGGTCAAGAACACATTTTCTATATTTTATGCCTTGTTTTCTTCCTTCTCAGACTTTATTCTCAGCAAACACCTCCAACCTAGTTGAGAAGGTCATGGCCATATGACCTTAGCTTCCACACCTTCCCCTCCATCCAGACCTTTCCCCATAGCCCTTTTCTTCCTTCTCACACTCTCTAGGACTCCCTCACACCAGTGTTTTTTGGTGTTGATCCCAAACTTCTTACTTTCCATAGAAATTGCAGATTTTCCCATTTGATGAAATCCCTTCTTCTGCCTTCAGATATTAGGAGTTTGTGTTGCTTGCTATTGGATACTCAGAACCTGGTACTTCCTGATATCAAGTATGCAGTCCATAAACATTTGTGAGTGAAAAGGGTGATAGTTCTTTCTTGTCTTAAAGAAAATCTTAATGTGCTTCCAGAGGTAGTGAGAGGCAGATGTGCATATGGATGAGAAGCTCCCTTTCTTTTTCCATCTGTCTCCTAACTCCCACTTTCCACTTTTCCTAAAGAGCAATCCTTCCTGGTGCCTTACACCTCAAAGTTGCACATGTGTCAAAGTTGCCCATGTTTTGTCTTCCTCAACCAAGACCCCTGTTCCCTCAATGGAGGGCATTTTCCTGAGAAGAAAGAAGGGAAATAATCTGATTGAAGTAATTTACTTTGATGTTCTAATAATTACATCAGAGCCTGCTTGGGAATATCTGGATTTTCAAAAGAGGAGGCTTATTCATCTACATGACATTTTTATCTTGGAAATATAAAAAACTAAAAGTGAATTTATTTTTTATTATTTATTTATTTATTTATTATTTTATTTTATTTTGTTATGTTAGTCACCATACAATACATCATTAGTTTTTGATGTAGTGATCCATAGTTGATTGTTTTCATATAACACCCAGTGCTCCATGCAATATGTGCCCTCCTTAATACCCATCACCGGGCTAACCCATCCCCTCACCTCCCTCCCCTCTATTTACCTCAGTTTGTTTCTCAAGTGAATTTTAAAAGATGTCAGGTAGTTTGGAAAAATTATTGCCTGTTTCCCTTTATGAGAGATATTTCCTTATAATTGTTTTTCTATGTTATTTTTTCTTTTTTGTGTGTGAAACTTTTTTTCCTTCAAAAAATTGTAAATGCTCTGTCTGTGGCTCTCATCATGGTTATTTTCAAACATCCATTTAGAGATGTCTTTTTCCGGCTGAGGCATTTCTGAGTGACATTTCCTATCAGGTCTGCAGGTGCATCTGACCGGCCTCTGTGATTGTCCCACATCAGTGCCATGAAGGCCAAGCAAGGCTCTGTGGTTGTGGGGTAGCAGGCAATCCCAGCCAGTGGGTTAGCTCTCTTTCAGTCAGCATGCTCTTCAGCTAGAAATTCCTATTTTAAGGGCCACTCAAGGGGCAAAGGATATGGAGACAAAAGTGTAGCTTCGCAAATCAGCAGTACTATTATTTGATAGAGAACCATTTCCAGTGGTTTGGGAATCAGGGCAAGATATATCTGTCCTGAAGGGTCTGACATGTCTGAAGTAACTGCAGTGGCTCTCTAAATAGTAGAAACATTCACAGAATAAGGCCATGTGTACAGGAGATCTAGACACTTTCAGATTACTTTAACTTCTCTGGTTTCCTGCCAGATTGATTTCTCTCACTAGTGGAAGTTACTTCTATCTACATACCATTCCTCAGGAGGTAGGAGACTGATTTAGTGGTCTTAATATAGGAGTGTCCTGAATTTTCAGGAATTGATTGTTTAATATTTGAATGTCCATATGTGACATTTGGAGTAATAGACTTGATTTGGGTATAAGTCTTTTGTGAGTCACGCCTCAAGTTGAATTGGAAACAGTTTCCAGTTAGTGGTGCCACCATCTTCGACATCAAGCCTAGAGGTAACAGATTTGGACACTATTTTCAGCACAATCCCCATTTAAGACCAATAGTAGCTTTCTACTTCCTATATTTTCTGCCTTAACTTCCTTAGTTTCACATCAGAACCCTAGAATAAAGGTTACCTGACCTCCTGTCTGACCTCATCTCTCTTAACTCTGTGACTAGTGCCCTCAGTAGAGGCATTACTGTTCCATGCCTGTCTCTAAGCAGAGCTTTGGAAGTACAGGGGGATTTTAAAAGTCACTGTTACTTGGGGGCAGGACCAGCACTTGATGGGTGGAATTCAGGGATGTTAAAAGTCCTGTGGTGTGTGACAGTCCTATAAGTGAAGGCTTGTTCCCAATACCAAAGGGTATTCATTGATAAATACCACTTGCCTAATTACTGCCTCCATCCAGCAGCTTTATCATGATCTCTCTGCCCTTACTCGTGTTCTTTGTCCTCATTCCTCATTTGTATCAGTGTTACCCTCTCTTCTTTACACATCTATACCTATCCCACCAAGATATCTACTCACACCATCTGCCTCCTGAACCACCCTTAAAGGCTCAGCATTATTTCCACATATCTTGAAACCTCTCCCAATCATGCCACCCTGAGCAACCTCTCAATGCCATGAGTCCCCTTCCACCTTTTTATGCTTCACTTTCAGGACAATCAGGCACATTCTCTTGTTTGTTTTTAAACATTTCATGTGTGCCTGCCCTTCCTCCCTGAGCTCCTAGAGAGCAGTCTCGTGTTTTTCCCATCTTTGATTTAGTCTATTTCTCTAGCCCTTTGTGCCAGCCAAATAGGTTGACTTTCCTTCTACCAAATACACTGTGGCAAAGACTCTGTGTGTTCACCACCATTCACTTCCTTGTCCTCCCTTGCAGTTAGATGCAAGGGATTGAGTTCGAGCCAATGGAATGTGTGTAGAAGTGAGGCATATCACTTGTAGGCCTGCCTGTGAAAAATTGCCATGTCCAGTCAGTTCTCATTACTCTTTCTCTTTCCTATCCACCAGCTAAAGAGAGAAGACTCTATAGACCTAGAGGAGGTCAGAGCCACAAGATGAAAAGAGTTGTGTCCTCATACTCTCTGGGAACAACTGAATTGGACTCTGTATGAGCAAGAAGTAAACTTTAATTTTGTTTAGCCACTGAGATTGTTGCATTTCTGTTATGGTAGCAAGTATTATTGGCCCACATGCCATGTACTTTCTCATCTATATCAACTTATTTGCATTGTTTCCATTACCCTGGAGGAATTTCCTCTTCACAGTGTTTAAATTTTATGCTTCATCTAAATACCTAGATCAATTCCTACCTCCTCCGTGAAGCTTTCTACAGTTTCACCAATCCAGAGTGACTTCTTCCTCCCCAAATTCTTGAATATCACACACACTGCTTTACCAATCAGCAAATAGTTTCATGCTGCACATATTTTTATTTAGCTTTAATGTGTGTATTCTGTCTTCTCTGGTAAATTTTAAGACCTTTCAAAATAGTGCTTTTGTCTTATGCTTCACAATATTAAGGATGTTGTAGGTGCTTGAGAAATAATTATAAAATGAATAAATTGTCTTATTTTACTCAGGTCCTTTTTTATATTTCATCCTTTCCTTTTGACACAGCTTATACTGTAATATTTTGCTCCTTCCATGGATGGTTTTTATGTCACTTCTTGCTTTTTTGTCTACTTGTCAGTTAGAAATACTGATGGAAGAAAATTATACCTTCCCAGTATACCTTCTTGTTCACCCTAATTTACTTCAATGCTACTTATTTGTATAATACATGTTAGTTGAATAAACAAGTCAAGTTCTTTCCTCTGAATTTAGGAAAGAATATAGGCAAAGCATCCTGAACCTCCTGTTTTTAGAGATATCAAAACACTATAGATTTCTTTATTTGCTTTGTTATTATGTGGATAATCACATGTAGGTGGCTGGCTGTTGTGAATGAGGTCAAGCATTACTATATTGACTTTTGTCTAATAAAAGAAAAGATTCTTCAGTCTGTTACTATAGTGTGATCATCAGTTTTGTTGGTTTCATCTTTTAAGTTAATGGATCCTCATGGATATGATATTTTTCAGGTTGGTGGGGTAATCTGGTGAGACTTTGCTTATAGGGACTTGTTTCCAGGAAAGCCTACTGAGGCAAAGGCTTTGCCAAGAAATCAAAGTTATTGACTCTGCTCTTCTTTCTCCCCCATGGAACCCTGAGACCCCATTTAACAATCAGTAGTGACCTAAAAGAGGAGATACACAGGTCAAGTGTCAGGAGACCCGACCTCTTATTCCAACAGCTTGATCCTCAGCAGCTCACTTCTTTCTGCATCACTCTGTCCACAGGAAAGTGGGTCAATATATTTCTCACTTCCTTTTTGGTGTCTTATTAGAGTCAATGTGGCAATATTAAGAACCATATAGATAACTCTTGACTAATGGACAGATAGAAAGTCCCATAATGGTGTTAGAATCTTTTTGAATCACTATTAAACAGATGGCTTAAGTCTCTAACTCATCTCAGTTACTTGGATGCATAAGACGTGGCTCTAATAACAAGTCTGCTTCCTTTGCTTACATACCTGAGTTTCTTTCAACGCTGAAGAGGGCAATATTAGTTCAGAAGGAAGACCAGTGACTGGGAAATTCCTGAGTAGCCAAATGAGAAGGCTCTTTCAGTGAAGAAGTGAGCAAGGAGTTAAGGCAGGGCTCCAGTGGTTGGTCCTATCAGGGAGAGTCATGTAGGAAGGAGACATTTATGGCAGAAGATAGGAACAGTGATGGGGGTGGGAAACATCCAGTGGCTTAGAGCAAGGCAATGCGAATTTATTAACTAATTAGAGTTTTAATTTAAAGGCTGCCAATGCTTTTCTATAAAGGTCTCATTCACTAATTATTTAATATGTCTATTCAACTTAAGTACCTGTTTATTATGGGCAAGAACCAGATTTGTTTAAGTCAACATTGTGTGTATCATGATGTCAACACATGAGGAAATGTTTGATATATGCCTGCCAGAGGATTGCTATCTGGTCTTAGTTTCTCTTTGCTCCATTCTATTTTGGTTCAGATTCTGGGACATATTCTCATGGCTGCATTTAGGTATTCATTCCCTTATTCATTCAGAGGTTTTGTATTAAATGCCCAATAAGAGCTAGAGATATAGACAAAGTTCATACCCTCAGAGAGCTAACATTCTTGGGGGAAGGGAAAGTCTGTGTATATACATATGATGCATATATATGATATTTAAGCAGAGTCCTGAAGGAAGTGAAGGAGGAAGCCATGCAGACTTCTAGAGGGAGAGAATTCCAGGCAAAATGATTGCTTAGTGCCAGAGGGCAGGTATGTGCTTGCTATGTTGGAGGAGCAGCAAGGAGGTTAGTGTGACCAAAGTGTAGTAGAGAGGAGCAAGATGGTGGAGGAGTAGGAGACCTAAATTTCATCTGGTCCCAGGAATTCAGCTAGATAGGGATCAAACCATTCTGAACACCTACGAACTCAACAGGAGATCGGAGAAAAGAATAGCAACAACTCTCTGAACAGAAAAGCGAGCACTTTCTGGAAGGTAGGATGTGCGGAGAAGTGAATCCGAGGCAATATTCGGGAAGATAGATGGTGGGGGAGGGGGCCTCCATTGGCCGCTTCTGGCAAGTGATAGAGCTGCAGAAGCACAAAATTGGAAATTTTAGAAGTTGGCTCTGCTGAGGGACATTGCTCAGTGGCTAAGTGGGGGATGGAACCCTCTCTGGGACAGTGTGGTCTCAGGACCCTCGGGGTCACAGAAAGACCGGGGATGCCTGAGTGTGGCAGAGCCCCCAGGTATCGGAGCGGGGAAGCCGGCTACAGAGACGGAGCCGAGGAGTGGGCTCTCAGCTCAGGGTTGCCATAAACCGTGATCCGCGGCACAGTCCCAACAAGTGGCAGATCTGGGGAGACTCCCCTTCCTCCCCCGGGAGGAGCAGCGCAGGAGCACACCACAGGGATCTGCTGGGTTTGGAGACTCCACACGGGGTCGGGTGCCAGAGATAGAGACACTTGGTCACAGGCCAGGTGAGCACGGAGTGCGGCCAGAGACTGGGGAGACAGGAGTGATTGACTGCTTTTCTCTGGGGGCTTACTGAGGAGTGGGGCCCCGAGTTCTCAGCTTCTCCAGGGTGGAGATTGAGAGGCTGCCATTTTCACTCTCGACCTCCAAAGCGGTACTGAAAGCTTGCAGGGAACAAAAGCTTCCGAGAACAAACCCAAGCAGATGACTTAGCCTGGACCGGCAAGGGCGGGGCAATTCTGCCTCTGGCAAAGACATTTGGGAACCACGGCAACAGGCCCCTCTCCCAGAAGAGCAGCAAGAACAGCCATCCAAGGCCAAGTTTACCGATCAATGAGAACAGCAGAACTCCAGCACTAGGGGATATTGCACATAGAATTCATAGCTTTTTTTCCATGATTCTTTAGTCTTTCAAAGTTAATTTTTTAATTTTCTTTTTTTTCTTTTTCTATTTTTTCTTGAATTTTTCTTTTTCCCTTTTTCAACCAACATCTTATCAATTCCTTTTTTTAAAAAAATCTTTTTTATTTTTCATTTTTAGAGTCATATTCTATCCCTTCATAGTAGTTAACCTTATTTTTGGTATATATATAAGTTGTTTTCTCTTTAAAATTTTTGGATACAGTTTCTTCTAACAGACCAAAATATACCCTCAATCTCTAGTGTATGGCTTTGTTCTAGTCTCCTGTCTGATCACATTCTCTCCCTTTTATTTTTTTTAAATCCTCTTCTTTTTTCAACCAACTTATCAGTTCCTTTTATAAAATCTTTTGTAATTTTCATCTTTACAGTCATATTCCATCCCTTCATTGTATTTACCCTTATTCTTGTACATATATAAGTTTTTCTTTCTTTAAAATTTTGGGAGGCACTTTTTCTAACAGACCAAAATACACCCAAAATCTAGTGTGTGGCACTGATCTATGCACCAGCCTGATCATATTTGATCATGTTCTGTTTTTTGTTTGTTTATCTTTTTCTTTTTTCTTTCTTTCCCTTACTTTCCCCCTGGTTTCAGGTCTCTTCTGATTTGTTTAGTGTATATTTTTCTGGGGTCGTTGTTACCCTGTTAACATTTTGTTATCTCATTCATCTATTCTCCTCTGGACAAAATGACAAGATGGAAAAAGTCACCTCAAAAAGAACAAGAGGCAGTACCGACTGCCAGGGACCTAATCAATATGGACATTAGTATGATGTCGGAACTAGAGTTCAGAATGACAATTTTAAAGATACTAGCTGGGCTTGAAAAAGCATGGAAGTTATTAGAGAAACCCTTTCTGGAGAAATAAAAGAATTTAAATCTAACCAAGTCGAGATCAAAAAGGCTATTAATGAGGTGCAATCAAAAGTGGAGGCTCTAACTGCTAGGATAAATGAGGCAGAAGAGAGAATAAATGATATAGAAGACCAAATGATGGAAAATAAAGAAGCTGAGAAAAAGAGAGATAAACAACTACTGGATCACGAGGGCAGAATTTGAGAGATAAGTGATACCATAAGACAAAACAATATTAGAATAATTGGGATCCCAGAAGAAGAAGAAAGAGAGAGAGGGGCAGAAGGTATATTGGAGCAAATTATAGAAGAGAACGTCCCTAATTTGGGGAAGGAAACAGGCATCAAAATCCAGGAGGCTCAGAGAACCCCTCTCAAAATCAATAAAAATAGGTCCACACCCCGACATCTAATAGTAAAACTTACAAGTCTCAGAGACAAAGAGAAAATCCTGAAAGCAGCTCGGGAGAAGAGATATGTAACCTACAATGGTAGAAACATTAGATTGGCAACAGACCTATCCACAGAGACCTGGCAGGCCAGAAAGGACTGGCATGATATATTCAGAGCATTAAATGAGAAAAATATGCAGCCGAGAATACTATATCCAGCTAGACTGTCATTGAAAATAGAGGGACAGATCAAAAGCTTCTAGGACAAACAAAAACTAAAGGAATTTGCAAACATGAAACCAGCCCTACAAGAAATCTTGAAAGGGGTCCTCTAAGCAAAGAGAGAGCCTAAAAGCAACATACACCAGAAAGGAACACAGACAATACACAGTAACAGTCACTTTACAGGCAATACAATGGCACTAGATTCATATCTTTCAGTAGTTACCCTGAATGCAAATGGGCTAAATGCCCCAATCAAAAGACACAGGCTATCAGATTGGATTAAAAAACAAGACCCATCATATGCTGTCTGCAAAAGACTCATTTTAGACCCAAAGACACCCCCAGATTGAAAGTGAGGGGGTGGAAAACCATTTACTATGCTAATGGACACCAAAAGAAAGCTGGGGTGGCAATCCTTATATCAGACAAATTAGACTTTAAACCAAAGACTGTAAAAGAGATGAGGAAGGACACTGTATCCTACTTAAAGGGTCTATCCAACAAGATCTAACAATTGTAAATATCTATGCCCCTAACATGGGAGCAGCCAATTATATAAGGCAATTAATAACAAAAGCAAAGAAACATTGACAACAATACAATAATAGTGGGGGACTTTAACACCCCCGTCACTGAAATGGACGGATCATCTAAGCAAAAGATCAACAAGGAAATAAAGACTTTAAATGACACACTGGACCAAATGGACTTTACAGACCTATTCAGAACATTCCATCCCAAAGCAACGGAATACACATTCTTCTCTACTGCCCATGGAACATTCTCCAGAATAGATCACAACCTAGGTCACAAATCAGGTCTCAACTGGTACCAAAAGATTTGGATCATTCCCTGCCTATTTTCGGACCACAGTGCTTTGAAACTAGAACTCAATCACAAGAGGAAAGTCGGAAAGAACTCAAATGTACGGAGGCTAAAGAGCACCCTACTCAAGAATGAATGGGTCGGGGCACCTGGGTGGCTCAGTCATTGGGTGTCTGCCTTCGGCTCGGGTCATGATCCTGGGGTCCTGGGATTGAGCCCTGCATCGGGCTCCCTGCTCTGTGGGAAGCCTGCTTCTCCCTCTCCCACTCCCCCTGCTTGTGCTCCCTCTCTCGCTGTGTCTCTCTCTGTCAAATAAATAAATAAATAAATAAAGAATGAATGGGTCAACCAGGAAATTAAAGAAGAATTAAAAAAATTCATGGAAACCAATGAAAATGAAAACACAGCTGTTCAAATCTTTGGGATGCAGCAAAGGCAGTCCTGAGAGGAAAGTATATAGCAATACAAGCCTTTCTCAAGAAACAAGAAAGGTCTAAAGTACACAACCTAACCCTACACCTAAAGGAGCTGGAGAAAGAACAGCAAATAAAGCCTAAACCCAGCGGGAGAAGAGAAATAATAAAGATCAGAAGAGATATCAATGAAATAGAAACCAAAAGAACAGTAGAACAGCAACGAAACTAGGAGCTGGTTCTTTGAAAGAATTAACAAGATTGATAACCCCCTGGTCAGACTTATCAAAAGGAAAAGAGAAAGGACCCAAATACATAAAATCATGAATGAAAGGGGAGATCACAACCAACACCAAAGAAATACAAACAATTATAAGAACATATTATGAGCAACTGTATGCCTGCAAATTAGATAGCTGGAAGAAATGGATGCATTCCTAGAGATGTATCAACTACCAAAACTGAACCAGGAAGAAATAGAAAGCCTGAACAGACCTATAACCACTAAGGAAATTGAAGCAGTCATCAAAAATCTCCCAACAAACAAAAGCCCAGGGCCAGATGGCTTCCCAGGGGAATTCTACCAAACATTTCAAGAAGAATTTATACCTATTCTTCTGAAACTGTTCCAAAAAATAGAAATGGAAGGAAAACTTCCAAACTTATTTTATGAGGCCACCATTACCTTGATCCCCAAACCAGACAAAGTCCCCATCAAAAAGGAGAATGACAGACCAATATCCTTGATAAATATGGATGCAAAAATTCTCACCAAAATACTAGCCAATAGGATCCAACAGTACATTAAAAGGATTGTTCACCACGACCAAGTGGGATTTATCCTTGGGCTGCAAGGTTGGTTCAACGTTCACAACACAATCAATGTGATACAATAAATTAATAAAAGAAAGAACAAGAACCATATGGTCCTCTCAATAGATGCAGAAAAAGCATTTGACAAAGTACAGCATCCTTTCTTGATTAAAATTCTTCACAGTGTAGGGATAAAGAGTACACACCTCAATATCATAAAAGCCATCTATGAAAAACCCACAGCGAATATCATTCTCAATGGGGAAAAACTGAGAGCTTTCCCCCTAAGGTCAGGAACGCGGCAGGGATGTCCACTAACTATCACCACTGCTATTTAACATAGTATTAGAAGTTCTAGCCACAGGGCGCCTGGGTGGCTCAGATGGTTAAGCGTCTGCCTTCGGCTCAGGTCATGATCCCAGGGTCCTGGGATCGAGTCCCACATCAGGCTCCCTGCTCCTTGGGAGCCTGCTTCTCCCTCTGCCTCTCTCTCTCTCTCTCTCTCTGTCTCTCATGAATAAATAAATAAAATCTTAAAAAAAAAAAAAGTCCTAGCCACAGCAATCAGACAACAAAAAGAAATAAAACGCATCCGAATCGGCAAAGAAGAAGGCAAATTCTCACTTTTTGCAGATGATATGATACTTTATGTGGAAAACCCAAAAGACTCCACCCCAAAAGTGCTAGAAGTCATACAGGAATTCAGTAAAGTGGCAGGATATAAAAGCAATGCACAGAAATCAGTGGCATTCCTATACACCAACAAGACAGAAGAAAGAGAAATTAAAGAGTCGAGCCCATTTACAATTGCACCCAAAACCATAAGATACCTAGGAATAAATCTAACCAAAGAGGCAAAGGATCTGTACTCAGAAAACTATACAATACTCATGAAAGAAATTGAGGAAGACACAAAGAAATGGAAAAACGTTCCATGCTCATGGATTGGAAGAACAAATATTGTGAAGATGTCAATGCTACCTAGAGCAATCTACATATTCAATGCAATCCCTATCAAAATACCATCCACTTTTTTCCAAGAAATGGAACAAATAATCCTAAAATTTGTATGGAACCAAAAAAGACCCCAAATAGCCAGAGGAATGTTGAAAAAGAAAAGCAAAGCTGGCGGCATCACAATTCCGGACTTCCAGCTCTATTACAAAGCTGTCATCATCAAGACAGCATGGTACTGGCATAAAAACAGACACATAGGGGCGGAGCAAGATGGCAGAGGAGTAGGAGACCTGGATTTCATCTGGTCTCAGGAATTCAGCTGGATAGGGATCAAACCATTCTGAACACCTACAAACTCAACAGGAGATCGAAGAAAAGAAGAGCAACAACTCTCTCATCAGAAAAGTGACCACTTTCTGGAAGGTAGGACGTGTGGAGAAGTGAATCCGAGGCGATATTCGGGAGGATAGAGGGCGGGGGAGGGACCTCTGTCAGCTGCTTCTGGCAAGTGATAGAGCCGCGGAGCACAAAATCGGAACTTTTAAAAGTCTGCTTCACTGAGGGACGTAACTCTGGTGGCTAAGCGGGGGGTGGAACCCTCCGGGACAGTGTGGTCTCAGGACCCACGGGTCACAGAAAGACCGGGGGTGCCTGAGTGTGGCAGAGCTCCCAGGTATCGGAGCAGGGAAGCCGGCTGCAGAGGCAGAGCCCAGGCGCGGGCTCTCAGCTCGGGGTTGCCATAAACCGGGATCCGCGGCACAGTCGGGCCGCTGCTCCTCCAGCAGGGACCCAACAAGCAGCAGATCCGGGGAGACTCACCTTCCTCCTCCGGGAGGAGCCGCACAGGAGTGCGCCGCAGGGATCTGCTGGGTTTGGAGACTCCACCCGGGGTCGGGTGCCAGAGATAGAAACGCGCGGTCACAGGCCGGGTGAGCACGGAGTGCGGCTGGAGACCAGGGAGACGGGAGTGACTGACGGCTTTTCTCTGGGGGCTCACTGAGAAGCGGGGCCCCGAGTTCTCGGCTCCTCCGCGGCGGAGATTGGGAAGCCGCCATTTTCACTCTCCGCCTCCAAAGCTGTACGGAAAGCTCGCAGGGAACAAAACCTCTGGAGAGCAAACCTGAGCAGATTACTTAGCCGAGAGGGGGCAAGGGCGGGGCAATTCTGCCTCCGGCAAAGACATTTGGAAACCACAGCAACAGGCCCCTCCCCAGAAGATCAGCAAGAACAGCCAGCCAAGACCAAGTTTACCCATCAATGAGAACGGCAGATCTCCAGCTCTAGGGGACTACTGCACATAGAATTCATGGCTTTTTTACCATGATTCTGTAGTCTTTCAAAGTTAATTTTTTTTTAACTGTCTTTTTTTCTTTTTTTTTCTTTTTGAATTTTTCTTTTTCCCTTTTTCAACCAACATCTTATCAATCCCTTTTTTTAAAAAAAAAAAACATTTTTATTTTTCATTTTTAGAGTCATATTCTATCCTTCATAGTAGTTACCCATATTTTTGGCTTATATATATAAGTTCTTCTCTCTTTAAAATTCTGAGATAGTTTCTTCTAACATATCAAAATATACCCTAAATCTCTAGTATATGGTGTTTTCTATTCCCCTGCCTGATCACATCCTCTCCCTTTTTTTTTCTTTTTTAAATCCTCTTCTTTCTTTTTTCAAACAACTTCTTATCAATTCCTTTTATAAAATTTTTTATACTTTCCATCTTTACAGTCATATTCCATCCCTTCATCATATCAACCCTTATTTTTGTACATATATAAGTTTTTCTTTCTTTAAAATTTTGGGAGACACTTTCTTCTAAAAGACCAAAATACACCCCAAATCTAGTGTGTGGCACTGATCTATATACCAGCCTGATCATATTTGATCACATTCTGGTTTTTTTGTTGTTGTTTTGTTTGTTTTTGTTTTTGTTTTTATCTTTATCTTTTTCTTTTTTTTCTTTTGCTTTTTTCTCTCTTTCCCTTTCTTTTCCCACTGCTTCAGGTCTTTTCTGATTTGTTTAGAGTATATTTTCTGGGGACGTTGTTACTCTGCTAGCATTTTGTTCTCTCATTAATCTATTCTCCTCTGGACAAAATGAGAAGATGGAAAAAATCACCTCAACAAAAAGAACAAGAGGTAGTACCGACTGCCAGGGACCTACTCAATACGGACATTAGTACGATGTCAGATCTAGAGTTCAGAATCATCACTTTAAAGATACTAGCTGGGCTTGAAAAAAATATGGAAGTTATTAGAGAAACCCTTTCTGGAGAAGTAAAAGAACTAAAATCCAACCAAGTAGAAATCAAAAAGGCTATTAATAAGCTGCAATCAAAAATGGGGGCGCTAACTGCTAGAATAAATGAGGCAGAAGAGAGAATCAGTAATATAGAAGATGAAATGATGGAAAATAAAGAAGCTGAGAAAAAGAGAGATAAACAACTACTGGATCACGAGGGCAGAATTCGAGAGATAAGCGATACCATAAGACGAAACAACATTAGAATAATTGGGATCCCAGAAGAAGAAGAAAGAGAGAGAGGGGCAGAAGGTATAATGGAGCAAATTATAGCAGAGAACTTCCCTAATTTGGGGAAGGAAACAGGCATCAAAATCCAGGAAGCACAGAGAACCCCTCTCAAAATCAATAAAAATAGGTCAACACCCGACATCTAATAGTAAAACTTACGAGTCTCATAGACAAAGAGAAAATCCTGAAAGCAGCTCGGGAGAAGAGATATGTAACCTACAAGGGTAGAAACATTAGATTGGCAACAGACCTATCCACAGAGACCTGGCAGGCCTGAAAGGACTGGCAGGATATATTCAGAGCACTAAATGAGAAAAATATGCAGCCAAGAATACTATATCCAACTAGGCTGTCATTGAAAATTGAAGGAGAGATCAAAAGCTTCCAGGACAAACAAAAACTAAAGGAATTTGCAAACACAAAACCAGCCCTACAGGAAATCTTGACAGGGGTCCTCTAAGAAAGAGAGAGCCTAAAAGCAACATAGACCAGAAAGGAACACAGACAATATACGGTAACAGTCACCTTACAGGCAATACAATGGCACTAAATTCCTATCTTTCAATAGTTACCCTGAATGTAAATGGGCTCAATGCCCCAATCAAAAGACACAGGCTATCAGACTGGATTAAAAAACAAGACCCATCGATATGCTGTCTGCAAGAGACTCATTTTCGACCCAAAGACAGCCCCAGATTGAAAGTGAGGGGGTGGAAAACCATTTACTATGCTAATGGACACCAAAAGAAAGCTGGGGTGGCAATCCTTATATCAGACAAATTAGATTTTAAACCAAAGACTGTAATAAGAGATGAGGAAGGACACTATATCCTACTTAAAGGGTCTATCCAACAAGAAGATCTAACAGTTGTAAATATCTATGCCCCTAACATGGGAGCAGCCAATTATATAAGGCAATTAATAACAAAAGCAAAGAAACACATTAACAACAATACAATAATAGTGGGGGACTTTAACACCCGCCTCACTGAAATGGACAGATCGTCTAAGCAAAAGATCAACAAGGAAATAAAGACTTTAAATGACACACTGGACCAAATGGACTTTACAGACCTATTCAGAACATTCCATCCCAAAGCAACGGAATACACATTCTTCTCTAGTGCCCATGGAACATTCTCCAGAATAGATCACATCCTAGGTCATAAATCAGGTCTCAACCGGTACCAAAAGATTGGAATCATTCCCTGCCTATTTTCAGACCACAATGCTTTGAAACTAGAGCTCAATCACAAGACAAAAGTCAGAAAGAACTCAAATACATGGAGGCTAAAGAGCATCCTACTGAAGAACGAATGGGTCAACCAGGAAATTAAAGAAGAATTAAAAAAATACATGGAAACCAATGAAAATGAAAACACAACTATTCAAAATCTTTGGGATGCAGCAAAGGCAGTCCTAAGAGGAAAGTATATAGCAATACAAGCCTTTCTCAAGAAGCAAGAAAGGTCTCAAGTATACAACCTAACCATACACCTAAAGGAGCTGGAGAAAGAACAGCAAATAAAGCCTAAACCCAGCAGGAGAAGAGAAATAATAAAGATCAGAGCAGAAATCAATGAAATAGAAACTAAAAGAACAGTAGAGCAGATCAACGAAACTAGGAGCTGGTTCTTTGAAAGAATTAACAAGATTGATAAACCCCTGGCCAGACTTATCAAAAAGAGAATAGAAATGACCCAAACCAACAAAATCATGAATGAAAGAGGAGAGATCACAACCAACACCAAAGAAATACAAACAATTATAAGAACATATTATGAGCAACTCTATGCCAGCAAATTAAATAACCTGGAAGATATGGATGCATTCCTAGAGATGTACCAACTACCAAAACTGAACCAGAATGAAATAGAAAACCTGAACCGACCTATAACCACTAAGGAAATTGAAGCAGTCATCAAAAATCTCCCAACAAACAAAAGCCCAGGGCCAGATGGCTTCCCAGGGGAATTCTACGAAACATTTCAAGAAGAATTAATACCTATTCTTCTGAAAATGTTCCAAAAAATAGAAATGGAAGGAAAACTTCCAAACTCATTTTATGATGCCAGCATTACCTTGATCCCAAAACCAGACAAAGACCCCATCAAAAAGGAGAATTACAGACCAATATCCCTGATGAACATGGATGCAAAAATTCTCACCAAAATACTAGCCAATAGGATCCAACAGTACATTAAAAGGATTATTCACCTTGACCAAGTGGGATTTATCCCTGGGCTGCAAGGTTGGTTCAACATCCGCAAATCAATCAATGTGATACAATACACTAACAAAAGAAAGAACAAGAATCATATGATCCTCTCAATAGATGCAGAAAAAACATTTGACAAAGTACAGCATCCTTTCTTGATCAAAACTCTTCAGAGTATAGGGATAGAGGGTACATACCTCAATATCATAAAAGCCATCTATGAAAAACCTACAGCGAATATCATTCTCAATGGGGAAAAACTGAGAGCTTTCCCCCTAAGGTCAGGAACGCACAGGGATGTCCACTATCACCACTGCTATTCAACATAGTATTGGAAGTCCTAGCCACAGCAATCAGACAACAAAAAGAAATCAAAGGCATCCAAATTGGCAAGGAAGAAGTGAAACTCTCACTCTTTGCAGATGATATGATACTTTATGTGGAAAACCCAAAAGACTCCACCCCAAAACTGCTAGAACTCATACAGGAATTGAGTCAAGTGGCAGGATATAAAATCAATGCACAGAAGTCAGTGGCATTCCTATACACCAACAACAAGACAGAAGAAAGAGAAATTAAGGAGTCGATCCCATTTACAATTGCACCCAAAACCATAAGATACCTAGGAATAAATCTAACCAAAGAGACAAAGGATCTGTACTCAGAAAACTATAAAATATTCATGAAAGAAATTGAGGAAGACACAAAGAAATGGAAAAACGTTCCATGCTCATGGATTGGAAGAGCTAATATTGTGAAGATATAAATGCTACCTAGAGTAATCTACACATTCAATGCAATCCCCATCAAAATACCATCCACTTTTTTCAAAGAAATGGAACAAATAATCCTAAAATTTGTATGGAACCAAAAAAGACCCCGCATAGCCAGAGGAATGTTGAAAAAGAAAAGAAAGCCGGCGGCATCACAATTCCGGACTTCCAGCTCTATTACAAAGCTGTCATCATCAAGACAGCATGGTACTGGCACAAAAACAGACACATAGATCAATGGAACAGAATAGAGAGCCCAGAAATGGACCCTCAACTCTATGGTCAACTCATCTTTGACAATGCAGGAAAGAATGTCCAATGGAAAAAAGACAGTCTCTTCAACAAATGGTGTTGGGAAAATTGGATAGCCACATGCAGAAGAATGAAACTGGACCACTTCCTTACACCACACACAAAAATAGACTCCAAATGGTTGAAAGACCTCAGTGTGAGACAGGATTCCATCAAAATCCTAAAGGAGAACACAGGCAGCAACCTCTTTGACCTCAGCTGCAGCAACTTCTTCCTAGAAACATCGCCAAAGGCAAGGGAGGCAAGGGCAAAAATGAACTATTGGGACTTCATCAAGATAAAAAGCTTTTGCAAAGCAAAGGAAACTGTCCACAAAACCAAAAGACAACCGACAGAATGGGAGAAGATATTTGCAAATGACATATCAGATAAAGGGCTAGTATCCAAAATCTATAAAGAACTTATCAAACTCAACACCGAAAGAACAAAGAATCCAATCAAGAAATGGGCAGAAGACATGAACAGACATTTTTCCAAAGAAGACATCCAAATGGCCAACAGACACATGAAAAAGTGCTCAATATCGCTCGGCAGCAGGGAAATCCAAATCAAAACCTCAATGAGATACCACCTCACACCAGTCAGAATGGCTAAAATTAACAAGTCAGGAAATGACAGATGTTGGCGGGGATGCGGAGAAAGGGGAACCCTCCTACACTGTTGGTGGGAATGCAAGCTGGTGCAGCCACTCTGGAAAACTGTATGGAGGTTCCTCAAAAAGTTGAAAATAGAGCTACCATATGATCCAGCAATTGCACTACTGGGTATTTACCCCAAAGATACAAAAGTAGGGATCCGATGGGGTACGTGCATCCCTATGTTTATAGCAGCAATGTCCACAATAGCCAAACTGTGGAAAGAGCCAAGATGTCCATCAACAGATGAATGGATAAAGAAGATGTGGTATATATATACAATGGAATATTATGCAGCCATCAAAAGGAATGAGATCTTGCCATTTGCAACGACGTGGATGGAACTGGAGGGTATTATGTTGAGTGAAATAAGTCAAACAGAGAAAGACATGTATCATATGATCTCACTGATATGAGGAATTCTTAATCTCAGGAAACAAACTGAGGGTTGCTGGATTGGGGGCTGGGGTGGGAAGGATGGGGTGACTGGGTGATAGACACTGGGAAGGGTATGTGCTCTGGTAAGTGCTGTGAATTGTGCAAGACTGTTGAATCTCAGATTTGTACCTCTGAAACAAATAATGCAATATATGTTAAGAAAAAAAAAAAGAAGAAGAAGAAGAAGGTAGCGGGAGGGGAAGAATGAAGCGGGGGAAATTGGAGGGGTAGACGAACCATGAGAGACGATGGACACTGAAAAACAAACAGGGTTCTAGAGGGGAGGGTAGTGGGAGGATGGGTTAGCCTGGTGGTGGGTATTGAGGAGGGCACATTCTGCATGGAGCACTGGGTGTTATGCACAAACAATGAATCATGGAACACTTCATCTAAAACTAATGATGTAATGTATGGGGATTAACATAAGAATAAAAAAAAAAAAACAGACACATAGATCAATGGAACAGAAATGAGAGCCCAGAAATGGACCCTCAACTCTATGGTCAACTCATCTTTGACAAAGCAGGAAAGAATGTCCAATGGAAAAAAGACAGTCTCGTCAACAAATGGTGTTGGGAAAATGGGACAGCCACATGCAGAAGAATGAAACTGGACCACTTCCTTACACCACACACAAAAATAGACTCCAAATGGTTGAAAGACCTCAGTGTGAGACAGGAGTCCATCAAAATCCTAAAGGAGAACACAGGCAGCAACCTCTTCGACCTCAGCCTCAGCAACTTCTTCCTAGAAACATCGCCAAAGGCCAGGGAAGCAAGGGCAAAAATGAACTATTGGGACTCCATCAAGATAAAAAGCTTTTGCACAGCAAAAGAAACAGTCCACAAAACCAAAAGATAACTGACAGAATGGGAGAAGATATTTGCAAATGACAGTACAGATAAAGGGCTAGTATCCAAAATCTATAAAGAACTTATGAAACTCAACACCCAAAGAACAAATGATCCAATCAAGAAATGGGTAAAAGACATGAACAGATATTTTTCCAACGAAGACATCCAAATGGCCAACAGACACATGAAAAAGTGCTCAACATCGCTCAGCCTCAGGGAAATCCAAAACAAAACCTCAATGAGATAACACCTCACACAAGTTAGAATGGCTAAAATTAAGAAGTCAGGAAAAGACAGATGTTGGCGGGGATGCGGAGAAAGGGGAACCCTCCTACACTGTTGGTGGGAATGCAAGCTGGTGCAGCCACTCTGGAAAACAGTATGGAGGTTCCTCAAATGTTAAAAATAGAGCTACCATATGATCCAGCAATTGCACTACTGGGTATTTAACCCAAAGATACAAATGTAGGGACCCAAATGGGTACGTGCCCCCCAGTGTTTATAGCAGCAATGTCCACAATAGCCAAACTGTGGAAAGAGCCAAGATGTCCATCGACAGATGAATGGATAAAGATGTGGTATATATATATACAATGGAATATTATGCAGTCGTCAAAAGGAATGAGAGCTTGACATTTGCAATGATGTGAGTGGAACTGGAGGGTGATATGCTGAGCGAAATAAGTCAATCAGAGAAAGACGTATCATATGACCTCACTGATATGAGGAATTCTTAATCTCAGGAAACAAACTGAGGGTTGCTGGAGTGGGGGGGGTGGGGGGGATGGGGTGGTTGGATGATAGACATTGGGGAGGGTATGTGCTATGGTGAGCGCTGTGAATTGTGTGAGACTGATGACTCAAAGAGATAGCAGGAAGGGAAAAATGAAGGGGGTCAAATTGGAGCAGGGAGACGAACCATGAGAGACTATGGACTCTGAGAAACAAACTGAGGGTTCTAGAGGGGAGAGGGGTGGGGGATGGGTTAGCCTGGTGATGGGTATTAGAGAGGGCATGTACTGAATGGAGCACTGGGTGTTATATGCAAATAATGAATTATGGAACACTACATCAAATAGTAATGATATAATGTATGGTGATTAACATAACATAGTAAAATTTAAAAATGAGGAAAAAAAAGTGTAGTAGAGAGAAAGGTATAGAAATAAGATCAAAGACTTGGACTGGGACTAGATTACTTAGCCTTCTTAGGCAATGATAAGGACTAGGATTTATTCCAGGTGAAATGGGAAGACACTGAATGGCTTTGAGCAAAGGAGGGAGCTGATCTGATTTCCTTCTCAAAAGGTTTTTTCTGGTTGTAGTGTAGAATACAGATGTAAGGGGAGAAAGGTGCAAAGGGTTTCTTGCTTTGGTCCAGAAAGAAATGATGGTGGCCTGGAATAGGGGGTAGTGGTGGAGATGGCCTTCTCCCCAATCACTTCCAATCACTGTCACGGTAGAAGGATGATCTATTTCAGAAATCTGAGTGCCTGGTCTACAATACCATATTGAAATTAGAGCACCCTGGATCTTGCTTTTGAAATTGTGATCTTGTTATTTTTAGGGCCTCAGGTCCTGATCAGAGCTAGACCTGGAATCTAGGAGTACAAAGGAAATGAGTAAGAAAAGTTGGAGGTGAAGCAGAAGGCAGAGAAGAAAGAGTAATGGGATCTGGCTTCTGGTTACAGGGACCCCTGATAATGCCCTGTCAGCCCCGAGGACATAATCCAAAATGGGCACCGAAGGCTGTGTTCTCACATCCCATTTCCTTCTCAACCCATTGGCTTTCCCGCCCATCAGTGCATTAGATGCCTGCTTTGCCATGTCAGCAGTGATGTCCACATGGACATTCAACACAGCATTACGTTTATCATCTTCCTTGACTCTGCAGCCCTGGGCACTGTGTCTTCTTCTGGTTTCTAGAACACCACTCTCTACTGTTCTGCCTTCTACTTCCATCTTTCTCCCTCTCCTTTGTAAGGTCTGTTTCTGTTGGCTTTTCCAGTATTGGTGTTTCCCAGGGTTTTGTTCTCTACGCTTTTATCTTCTTACACTTTTTCCTGCTCCTGGGGCTCCCATCCAGTTCTGGGGCTTAAAGTATTGTGTATGTGTGCATGCCCCCTCTCTCCCCATATTTATTCCTAGCTCTAACTTCTGAATTGAGCCTCAGACTGCTATACCAGCTGCCAGCTGGTTACTTGCTACCTTTTTGTCCCAGCATCACCTAAAATTGAATGTTTCTAAACCAACTTTGCAGTCTCAACCTCCTCTAGGCTCAGTCTGCTTTTCTCTTCTTATTCTGCTTCTTGGTTTGTGGAGCCATCCTGCATTCCTTCTCCTTTCCACCCAAGCCCTTCCCCTGTCAGTCATTCACCCAATCTGGATGACTTTTGCCTCCTAAATACATTTGAATCCTTCCCTTCCCCTCCTTCCCTGCCGGCACTGTCCTAGCTGAGGCTCTAACTATCTCTCTCCTGGCCTCCTACCTGATCTCCTTGCCTCCCATCCATTGTCATAATTCCCTCAGGGATCTACCTATCCTGCAACCTGATCATGTCACTCCTTTGCCATAAATTCCAAAGGGTTCCTATCACATGTTGTGTACTGTCCTATTCCTCAGGAGACCAGGCAGGGTTGTTCACCTTCTGGTCCTTGCCCATCCTCCAGCAGAATGCCCTGCACACCTCTCCCCACCTTCCACTGTCTTTCTCGCTCTTGATCATTGTATCATGGCAATACTTCTTACTGTTGTCCAGTCACATCAGGTTTCAGGCTGGTGTTCATGCTGCATCCTCTGCCTAATAAGCCCTTCCTCCTCCTTTCTGCCTGGAGAGTTCTGAGTCTTTAAAACTCACTTCAGTGACACACATTCCCTGGGATGCCCTCTTTAGCCTCCCCAGGATAGGTTCTATGCCCTTCCGCAGTGTCCCTGGTGCCCTCATAACATCCTGTCCTCATAATCATAGCATCAACAATCATAGTGCTGTGCTTCTATGTCTGCTTCCCTTTCTGAACCTTCATTTCCTTATCTGTAAAATGGGGATAATAATAGCACTTATCTCAGAATATTGTTTGGAGGATTAAATAAGGTCATCCATGCCATCAATTTAAAAGAGCAAGTGGTGCATAGAAAACCTACTAATAGCTATAATCATAACAATATTATTGACAACAATATTATTATGCAATAATTAAAATAATTATATAATAATTAACATTAATAATAAAATTAGCACCCTATTGATGAAAAGGACCCCCCAAACAGTGCCTCTCTAACAGACCATTAGGCAGTTTGCAAGTGATATCACAAAGTGGACATGCCTGAAATAATGTTTTTCTTCTTTCTAAAGTCAGCTGTGAAGAGTTTTAATTATGGGAGAACATGAGTAATAGTTAGAGATGAAAAAACAGAATGCATCCAGTCCCTGGCTGCAACACAAAGCTCTTGGCCCAGTAATGAGAAAGGCCATAGTTTTCAAATCATGTTTCCAGTTCCTGAGAACAACATTGCAACAAGTTACAGGTATCAAAACAAACTAAATTACTGACGCTGAAGGGCTTGGTGTCCTAAGAATAAAGGCATACCAGAATAAAGTCTCATACCAGAAAATATGCCAGACCAGGAAAAACTGGAGGAAGGGAAGAGACACTTATTGAACAGCTATTATGTACTAAGTATTTTACATATACTTGTCTATTTAATAATAACAGTTCCACAAATTAATATTACCCTGCTTACACACGAGGCACAGAGAGACTTGTAAGTTGTCCTGCATTTATAAAGCTAATTTTGTGACGCCGAGAGGACTACTTTGCTTCAGTGGTCAGCTTCTCTTTGCTTTCCTACTTTGTTCAAATTCTTCAAGATTCAGTTTAAGTCCTTCCTCAGGAAATTTCCACACCTGGCCATGTCCACTGTTATAATTGCATGCTGGGCTTTTAGTCTTATCATTCTGTAATTTAATGTGACTGTCTATTCTGCTCAGTTTGTAAACCCCAGTAGGGTAGGTAGGGGCTGTACCTCTCTGGTTCACACCTTTGGGACCAAGAACTAGTACAGCACCTGGCTTGTAGTAGATGCTCAGTAAATGCTTGTTTAGCTTTCTCATCTTTAAAAAGAGATATGTGTTTATATATACAATGGAATATTATGCAGCCATCAAAAGGAATGAAATCTTGCCATTTGCAACAACATGCTTGGAACTGGAGGGTATTATGCTGAGCGAAATAAGTCAATCAGAGAAAGACATGTATCATATGATACATATGATCTCACTGATATGAGGAATTCTTAATCTCAGGAAACAAACTGAGGGTTGCTGGAGTGGTGGGGGGTGGGAGGCTTGGGGTAGCTGGGTGATGGACATTGGGGAAGGTGTGTGCTATGGTGAGCGCTGTGAACTGTGTAAGACTGTTGAATCACAGGCCTGTACCTCTGAAACAAATAATACATTATATGTTTAAAAAAAAAAAGATAGCAGGAAGGGAAAAATGAAGGGGGGGAAATCGGAGGGGGAGATGAACCATGAGAGACGATGGACTCTGAAAAACAAAGTGAGGGTTCTAGAAGGGAGGGGGGTGGGGGGATGGGTTAGCCTGGTGATGGGTATTAAAGAGGGCACGTTCTGCATGGAGCACTGGGTGTTATATGCAAAAAATGAATCATGGAACACTACATCAAAAACTAATGATGTAATGTATGGTGATTAACATAACATAAAAAATAACATAAAAAATACACTAAAAAAACTAATGATGTAATGCATGGTGATTAACATAACATAATAAAATTAAAAGAAAAAAGAAAAAGACAAACACCATATGATTTCATTCATATGTGGAATTTAAGAAATAAAACAAATAAGCAAAGGGAAAAGAGAGAGAGAGAGGCAAACCCAAGAAACAGATTCTTAACTATAGAGAACAAACTGAGGGTTACCAGAGGGGAGTTGGTGAATGGGTAAAATAGGTGATGGGGATTAAGGAGTGTACTTGTTGTGGTGAGCACTGGGTGTTGTATGGAAGTGTTGAGCCACTATATTGTATACATGAAACTAATATTACACTGTATGTTAACTAATTGGAATTTAAATAAAACACTTTAAAATTAAAAATAAATAAATAAAAAGAGATATGTGGAGCATGTGACCTGTAACATTTCCTCCAGTTCTGTGTTTCTGGTGCTAAAGTTCAGACCTAGCAAAGGCAGAGATCTGAATAAGACTTAATGTCCCCAGGTGGCTGATGCTGTAGGAAGGGGCATGACCGCAGATGCTGTGGGCTTCACTTCTTGTCAAAAATTCCACCCAGGTCTTTTTACTTCTAAGCAGGTGCCGCAGGGGCTTTTCATCTTCTTTTTTCTCCTTCCTGGAGAGCCTGGAGACAGCCTGTAGTAGCTTTCCTTTTTAGCACTGCTGCCACTCACTCCATCCTTGACGTCCTTCTCTCTCCAGATCTTTTTTTTTTTTTTAAGATTCTATTTATCTATTTGACAGAGACACAGCAAGAGAGGAACACAAGCAGGTGGGAGTGGGAGAGGGAGAAGCAGGCTTCCCACGGAACAGGGAGCCCGATGCGGGGCTCGATCCCAGGACCCTGGGATCATGACCTGAGCTGAAGGCAGACGCTTAATGACTGAGCCACCCAGGCACCCCTCTCTCTCCAGATCTGGGTAGGAAGTGGGGTGTGGTCTTCCTGCAGAGACACACACACATAGCCCCTTTCACTGTACAGAGTTTTACCATGAATTGGCACAAAGGCACAGTTGGGGGAACTGAAATAGTAAATATAGGGAAGTTATAAAGCTTAAAATAATCTTTGCTAATTATCAGAGACCTGATTCTTGGTTCTAGTTCTTGCACATAAATGATCTTAAGACTGCCTGGTTCTAATCCTAGCTCTTGGAACCTCAATTCCTTATCTTTAAAATGGGGTAATGGCATGTAGTAGATTGAGAAATATAAAACTGCCATTTTGGTAGGTCAAAGGGTTCAAATATTGACAGTTTCATATAGCTCAACATAATACATCATTGGATTGTTGTAGGTGAAATGAATAATGGATGTAGAGTACTTATCATAATGCCTGTCACAAAAGTACTCAATACATGCAAGCTATGATGATCCTAATGATTTTTGTCTGAGACAGTGACTGAGGTCTTATTGGACTTCTGCCCTCAGTTCAATTTTTCTAAGTGGCACCAACCAAAAAAATGCCTAACTTTATCTGACCATTGCCAAAAGAGCAAGTAGGCAGCCCCTGAAGGCACTTTTCCCAGCATACTGTGTTGAATATGATACTGGAAAAGAATGACAAGAGTGTCGTGTCCCAAGTGGACATATTCAATCTTCAAAGCCCTCTATACTGAAAGAAAACTATTCCCTGAGCATTTCTATACACTGAATGGTCACCTCAGAGGCATTTCCTCACACTGCCCACTTAATATTGCTGTGACCCAACTGAGTCATTTAATGTTTGAGTGGCAGATCATTCATTTTCATTTTCAAACAAATATATATTGAATATTTGCTAAGTTTCAGGTAATGCCATGCTGCTTTCACAAACAAAAATCTATCCTCATAGTAATATTATCGTTCATTTTTTATCCATTCTACAAATATTTATTGAGCATCTATTAAATGTCAAGGCTTATGTTAGACAATGGATACAGTGTTAATGAAATTAAATATAGTTTCTGGGAGCTACTAGGAGAGATAGTCTACTAGAAAGGATAGACACTAAACACATAATCTTATGCAAGTAAATATAAAATTGCAATTGTGGGAAGTATTATGAGTGAGAATATATAGTATTATGGCAGCAAGAAATACAGAGCTTTGACCTAGTTTGGGGATATAGGATAAGCTGCTAACTCACACCACACCTTTGAGAGAATTAGATGAAGATGTCCTAGGAGATGCAGGTCTGTGTCAGAATATAGGAATTGTGAGTGAAGTGTGACTCAATTCCACCCATCACTTGCCCCTCAGCCAGTGCTCTTGTGTGGGGTGAAACTTGCACAGATGTACATGGCAGCTTGAGTTAGGGAGCTTCCTTGAGGAAATGATGTTGGAACTCTTATTTTTGGAAAGGGGTAAAATTAATTATAAATAAATGAAGATGCATATTTGTATTTTGTAGAGTTGAGAGTTGGAGTAATGCTCCAAAGAAAAGTGTGCAAAGGCCCTGTGGCAAGAAGAAAGAGGATCCACTTGAAAAATAGAAAATATCCAATGAAACTGGAGTTCAGAGGAATAGAGAACAAAATGGGAAGGGAAGCCGGAGAAATAAGAACAGATTAGAGCTTGTGGGGGTTGGAAAGGATTTTGGTCTCCATCATGAGAGCAATGAAGAGTCACTTAACTGTTTGAAGTAGATGACAGTAACAGAACTAAATTTTTGTTTGCCAAGATCACTTTGGATGTTAGGAGGAAAATGGATTTGGAAAGAAGTGGCAAAAATGAATACAGGGAGACCAGTGAGGAGGATGTCGAAGGTGAGAAATGATAATTTGTAATAGTGTGACATCTAAGGAGATGGAGAAAATAGTACATATTCAATAAATATTGGAAGATAAACTTGATAGAGTTCCTTATGGATTGAATACTGGGGACAAGGAGAAGCAGTCAAGGATAATGCTGAAGTTTTTGGCTTGTGGAACAGCATTGGTGGTGAACCCACAGCCTGAGACAGAGAAGGCTGGAAGAGGGCCATGTGAGGTGGGGGAGGGGCTGCATTGGGGTTTCATTTGCAGGATACAAGTGGAGTTGCCAGGTCGGCAGTAGGACACATATATCAGCAAATCAGGAGAAATCTGTGTCAAGGATGGAAATCTGTCAGGTGCCTGTACAAAGATGATGTGTGAAACCATTGGTGTGATTGAGATCACCAAGGAAGGAAATGTAAATAAGACAGGAAGGCTTAGAAATGAGCCTTTAGGAATCTTAAATTTACTGGCCAGATAGAAAGATAAACCTGCAAAGTTGCTTTTTTATCCATTTTCCAGAAACCAAGGCTCAGGGGAGTTGAATAATTTGCCCAAGGCAAATGGCTAGCAAATAGTAAAGGCAGAATTTAGATCTGGATCTTTTACATTCTAGAATTCTCATTCTCCCACCATGTCACATTTTTCAGTCTTCAGCAATTAGTTTTTTCAAAAAAAACTTTGAAGAATATTGCCATTATTTCATTTAGCATTGAATAACTCTATATTCTTCAATACAATTATTGTTTTAATACCCTAAAAGATCCACACGGCTGAGGGTGAGGAGAGAAAGGCAAAGTGAGTGCTATAAGGAAGGATAAAACACAGGAACTCATCAGCCCCTGGGAGCCTGGAGTTCACCAACTTGACATAATTAGCTGTTCACTTAACACTCAGTAATTAAATGACTTTACACCAACCTCTTTATGGGAGAAAAAATTAGTGTGAGGTGCAGCAGACACCTTCAGGCTCTTTCACAAAACCTGTCTCCATGGCTGGGTTCTGTGGCTGGCTCCTGCTGAGTTACTAACTGCACTGTCACACCTCCATGGGATACAAAGGCTCTCCTCTCTCCCCATCTCAGGTCGAAGAGCTGAGAAATGAGTCCCAGCAAGTTTTGGGAATGAGTTGCTGAGCCTCTGGCTGGGGGCAGTCGCTTCTCCTTTCACTAAAATAGATTTCCCCTGGGGCACCTGGGTGGCTCAGTCGATTGGGCGTCTGCCTTCGGCTCAGGTCATGATCCCAGGGTCCTGGGATTGAGGCCCACATCGGGCTCCCTGCTCGGCGGGAGGCCTGCTTCTCCCTCTCCCACTCCCCCTGCTTGTGTTCCCTCTCTCACTGTGTCTCTGTCAGATAAATGAATAGGATCTTTAAAAAAAAAGAATAAGATTTCCCCTGGCAGTGGACAATATGGGAGTTAAATCCAGGGTTCTGTGAAGTAGACTGGGACCTAGAAAATTCTGGGAGGGGCTTTATAGGTCTACCCTGTCCTCAGATGACTGGATTGCATTGGGTATGTCTTATAGATTCCTTCAGATTTCTCCCCCTTCTTTATAATTAAAGGTCAGAAGAGGATTCTGGCTTGGAAACAGCACCAAAAAGAGGGGCTTAAATAACATGGTTCCATATGACCACAGGCCCAGAAGGACTGAAAATTTCACTTTAATTTCTTTAGGGCAGGAAAGTGATTTCAATAAGGTGATTCAAAATGCCAGATAAACCCAAATAAGTTATTCTCACCTACCCACCCACTCAGACAAACAACAAACTTGGTTTTAAAATGTCTTACCTAGAAATAGAATACTTGAAAAGAGTCCAAATTGGGCAAAATTTGGGACTGCACAGAAATTGCAGACAAAGGTGTCCACTCTGGGATAGCCACTTGGTATTCCTTGCTTTGCAGCAATTCTAATTAATATTTAACCACCATGGAACTATCCTCTTCTCCTAGAGCTCATTGGGAACCTGAAGCTGCTTCTGCCTAAAATGACCAACTTTCATTTGGTAATGATAACTTTGGTTGGCTTGCCACAAAAGCATTAAAATGTAGACCTCAGAACATGGAAGTGACTAGGAGCATCGGGCTGCTCATAGCCTTCAGGTTCTTTTGACATCTGTCAGTGTTGCTAATACGATGGTGTGAGTGGGATTCAACAATGAAGAAAATGCTAGGCATGTAGTCCAGGGACTTTAAATTTCAGTCCTTGTCCCACCATTTGCCAGCTGTATGACCGTGGCTAAGTCATTCAATTCAGTTAACCAAACATGTATTGAGTGTGAGTAGGGAGCTTGACCACAGCTAAACAATGAGGTCTTACAGGTTATTATGTTAAGGAATTTGATTTTTTTTAAAGGACAATGGGGAGCCAGACAACTATCTTGAGCTGGAGAATGACATGATCAGATGTATACACTAGAAAGATCTCCCTGGTGTTGGTGTATAGGATGGATTGGACAAAGATAAGGATAGACACAGAAAACCAATCAGAAAACTTCTACAATTTTCTAAGCAAGAATTGTGAATATAAGAACTAGGGAAATGAAAACAAGCACACAAAGGAGGTAATAGATATGAAGTGTGTTAAGAAAGTAGAAAAGAGAAGACATTGTGAAAGCTGGATATGGATTTAAGGTAGAAGTAGAGATGATTTATAGATTTTTGGTATAGACTACTCCATAGATATGTCTAGCTTCATTAAGTTAATAAACAAAGGGAAAGGACCAGATTTTATGCTGATGATGATGAATTTGGTTTGGAGAATGCTCAGTTTGAGGTTTCTGTAGAGGATTCTAGATGGAAATGTATGGTGAACAACTTTGGTATAAATCAGGAGAAAGTGTGAATAAGAGGTAAAGATTTTGAAGCTATATTTATATATAGTAGGTGAAATTGTGAACACAGGAAACTTCATGCAGAGAGGGTGTGCAGAATGAAAAGAGAAGACTGAGAACAGAACCCTCTGGGAACATGAAGCATTTAAGAGGCAGATGGGGGAAGAAGAGCTATGAAGTATAAGGAGCTATCAAAGTAGGTGAAGGAGAATCAGAAGAGATAATAAGGAATCCCAGAGAAGAAAGAGCTTCAAGGAGAGCATGGCCAACAGTATCAAATCACCAAGAATTCATGGATGATAGGAACTCAAAAATGGGTGCCTGAGATGGGTTGACAAGATGGAATGAGAGGTATGTGGAGACATTTTATAAGTTCACTTATCGAAAAAAAGATAAATTATATGGTAGTAATTACTATTGAGTGAAGGGATATTTTTATTCAGATCGAAAAGACTTGAGCCTACTCATAACCTCATGTGCTGGTAAGAAATAGCCAGTGAAGGAGAACTTGGATAGAAGAGTCTATTGATGGGGTTGGAGTCCTTAGGCTGGAACCTTGTTTAAGGAGGAAGGATATACTTTAAGCAGGTCTTTTTTTCCTCTCAGAACAATGGGAGGGAGATGAGAATGGTTGTGGATTTAATTATCTGTAACAGGGTGGGTAAGAATTCATGGGAAATGTTACCCAGTGACCACTATTGTCCTTATCATGAGGATGGGAAGCAAAATCAGTTTCAGAGTGTATAGGAAAAAAGGGTAAATTAGGAGTTCAAAGAATGTGGCAGTTTGTAGTAGCTATGAATTGGATAGGCCAGAGCAGGGAAATGCACAAAGATTATAGTATATCAGTGAAGATTCAGCAGGGGTGATGGCAGGGGTGGCATCAATCCATAGGATAGTGGATTTTCTCTATGAGAACCAGCTGCTGGAGTGTAAATATGCAAAATGTGGATGTGTCGATCAACCTATTTTGGGGATTTCCTTTAAGGTAGATAGCTAAAGAACCAAGGTAGAAGGAATTTAAGTTGCAAGCCAGAAAGATGTTGATTGATGAACCACAGAATACAGGCTCTATGTGAAAGGACAGAAGTTCACAGACCTGGTAGACTTGGAGAAAAGTAATGTATCAAGAGGTGGGATATAACCCAGGAGATTCCAAAATAAGGATAATGGGAAAAGGAAATGAGAGAGCTGGACATTTTGAAGGTTGAGGTTAAAAAGGATTGAATTTAAACTTTGGCATGGAGCAGAGCAGGGTGTGCCATGGCAGAGCAGTAGGAATGGGTTGTTAAGTAGAGTGAAAGAGAGGGCTCTTGGACTTAAAGGGATCAAGGAAATCTGGAGCGAGGTTATTGAATTAATGGTCTGTAAATGGAGGAATATAGGATCATGGAGGGGCATGGGGGTGCAGAGAGAGATTGCTGAGATGTCACATGGAGATGGGGGTATTACCTTCAAATAACTGAATTATACAGTTGGGAGTTTTATGGGACCCTATAAACATCATCCTTTGTTCAATCTAAGTTTGAAACCAATTAAGAAAGAGATAAGAATTAAAACAGGGGTCAAAAGGCTATCTTTATTACTACTAATAGATTTAATTTTGGATAATGTGGCTTATATCTGCAGATAAGTCTGCTGTCTAATATGGAACCATAGGCTTAGCCACCCAGGTTTAGGAAGCTCTGGACCCCTGAAGACTTCCGGGGAGTGAGAAGCAGACCCTTTTCAGATTATTAGAAAAAGGAAAGAAAACATGCTTTGAAGAGAGGTTCAGCTTCTAAAAAGGGGACAGGAAGAGACGGATATATGTATGCTTAGGTCCATAGCCAGACTCATAAATCATTTAGATCACCCCACCTCAGGGACGAGAGAAGAAGAGTCTAGGTGTATAAAGCTAGTGATACTTTCTCTGCATGAAAAGAAGTATAAGGATTAGAGACAAAGATTTTTTTCCCTCTAAAATCTTGAATCAGAAAAACAGAAGATGTCCTAGGTGTTCCGAGTAGAAAGACTTTTTCTTTAAATTGAGATCATATTTATTTACAGTGGACACGCAGAATAGGAATCTTGGAAATAATAGGAAACTTGTAATAGCAAACTTCTCTGCCATGTAAAAAGGGCTAACAATGGTGGTGAATTACAACAGATAATTCAACACATCCCCCCCTAATTTATAGCAGCCAGAAAGTGATGCAGATAGTGGTTGATTTAGATGTCAAAAGAAAGTTCTATGGTGAGGTGGAATACTAAAGTGGTACGGGGAGCTGGGAGAATGATGATTCCTTCTCATGGCTTCATGGCACTTATGGTGTGAGAGTGAGTACTTTCTCATTTGAATAAACTGAAAATGAAAATATGGCTTTCAGAGACAGCCTTATTTCCATTTAGTAAGAAATATAACAGCTAAAAAAGTAGAGATTTTAATTTTCCACAAAATACAGGTTCCAGGGTACGCAGTGAAAAGAGCTGGCTGGGAAGGAGGACAGTGGAGGCAGTATATGTCAGTGAAAAATGATGGAGGATGGAATGGAGATAACATGGTTAGGTTCTACCACAAGACAAGATGATCAAGGCTGGTCCAGCTTGACCTACCCAACCAGTGGGTGCTTGTAGAGCGTCAGTGTAGCTCCACTGAAGAAGGAATCTAAATTGTCTTTGTCAGGGATATCTTGGTCGTAAGAAATAGAAATCCTCTGAAACTACTTTAACGAAAGGGATCAGAGAAAACTTAAAAAGCCCAGGGGAAAGGGGCGCCTGGGTGGCTCAGTCGGTTAAGTGGCTGCCTTCGGCTCAGGTCATGATCCCAGGGTCCTGGGATCGAGCCCCACATCGGGCTCCCTGCTCGGTGGAGAGTCTGCTTCTCCCTCTCCCTCTGCCTGCCTCTCTGCCTACTTGTGCTCTCTCTCTCTCTCTCTGTCAAATAAATAAATAAAATCTTTAAAAAAAAAAAAAAAAAGCCCAGGGGAAAAAGGAAAGCTGGGTCCCAGGAACTAGAAGAATTGAAGCCTAGGTTTCTCTGTCTATCTCTCTGCAACAAATATTCCCACCCCTCCTTTTGTCAGCACATTTGCTTTGTTCTTTTCATAGAGATCAGGTTTATCTGCCTTGGCATATATGAGGTAGGAAGTGGATTCCATGGTTATAGTTCTTCCTTGATCTTTCAGATTCCATGCCCCCATCTTTTTTTTGTTTTACCCACCATCTTTTAGCTAGGTTCTCTATGTCCCAACTTTAAGTTCCTAGGAAAGATAATATAACTGGCTCACTTTGGGTCAATAAATCTATTCAAGATTTAGTTAGCTGTGTCCTGGGATAGAGGAAGGGTCACTTGGCCCAAACATGGAAGGTTGGTTCACACTTCAACAGGGTCGATGGGTCATGGTCAGTTCTCAGAGAAAAAAGCATGAGCTAGATATGAGTCCAAGAAGTCTCTATAACACAGACAAAGTCTAAAAGAAAAGTATAGATCCTGGGACAGGGAGATCACAGAAAAATAAGAAAAGAGGTATGGTCATTTAGTTATCTCTAAATGCTAGGATGAATTTATCAGTCTTCTCTGTTTAGGGCTGTTATAAGAATTCTATAGAGAAGTAATATGAAAGTGGGACATAAACATAAGATTATTTCTTGAGACTGGATTAGGTGATTCTCAATCCAGGAAATTTGAAGTCATCTAGCTGTGTTCTAACCTGAGTTGTTCTTGAGTTTCCAGTCTCTTTCCTGGCCTCAGTTATTGGGAATCCAAAAGGAGTCACATATTTTATCTCCTAATCAGAATTTTTTGTCTTTATCTTCTTGATAAATATATCTTGACTGTTATACTCTATCTTTGTGTGTGTGTGTGTGTGTGTGTGTGTATTTCCAGGCTCAGATCAGGTTCTTATTTAGAGCCGTTAACCAAGGCCTTTCCTATACTCTGGGAATGGCAGGATCCCTTCTTTCTCTGCCACCAGGTAGAAGAAGTGATCCTCAAAACCCCATTGGCCTTATGGTGGAAGTTATGCTTTGAGAATCTTCTGCACCTAGTCTGTAGTTCTGACCATGTAGTGAGTCACAGGGTGAGGCCACTGATGATCACCATGCTCCCTCACCACCCCATGTCTGACAGAGCCCCCATGGTGATCAGTGTCCTGCCCTATTCCTGAACATGACCATCCCAGTCTTCTCACTGCATATATTAGAACCCTGATAGAAGTTCAGGCTGCTCTTTTCATGAAGAATGCACTGAAATAGTGTAGAGCAAGAGGACCAAGAATTGGGACCTTACCTCACTAATTCATTCTTGTACCACACAAGGGCTGGGGGACCTCTGCCTCATAGTTTAGGACTTTGGAAGAGATCCACATGAATACACCCTCTCTCCTGACACCTCTCTACTTCCTTAATCCCCTCTTGTCTTCTTTATGTATCACTCTTCATTTTCTCCCCGAATGTGGGGTTGTCAATCTGCTCTTTCAGAAAACCCATGAGAAAGGATTCTAGAGCTTCTATATCTGCTTGCATTTTGGAAACATTAGTAGTCCAGATTTCAAGTGGATAAAAAGTAGATTCTTTCCTCTGCGGTGGGGTTGACTCTAAATAGGGACAGACTGGCTGTTTGAACAGAATGATGGTGAAAAAGATGCTTTGATTCCAGTTCTTCACTGCTGAGGACTGGGATCATTTTCTTCCTGAGATTCCCAAATTCAAACATTTCTTGGTACAGATTGAAGACAATCAGTTTAGTCCCTGAAAAAGGAAAGCGTATTTTTCCTATTGACTTAACTTTAAATCTGCATCTTCAGAAATAAAAACCCTGATAATATTGTGTAAGGAGCATTGTGTAGGACTCCTTTTTTTTTTACTATTATTATGTTATGTTAATCACCATACATTACATCATTAGTTTTTGATGTAGTGTTCCATGATTCATTATTTGCATATAACACCCAGTGCTCCATGCAGAACATGCCCTCTTTGATACCCTGTGTAGGACTCCTTTTATAGCCTATTTTTATTATAAAGAACCATCACATTGGTGGAAAGTGGTATCATATAGGACTCTGATGAAAATAGCACTCCAAGTAGATAGTTTTTGATCCCTAAGGTTTTTATTTGATAGAAGAAAGTTTGTTCTGACACATTAAGATTTGTTCTTTTAGAATATCATGTATCTCCTATGTATGTGTGATTGTCATAAAATACCCCCACATGTACCCAACAGATAGGTCTTCCTATGCAGGGTTTTGTTGCTAGCCCTCATGAATGAGGCTGTGGCTAGGTCTTGAAGAAAGCCCAGTCCTTCAACATTACTCTAGATAATATAGTTTCCCTAACATTCTGTCCCTATTCCTCTTGTGGTTAAATAGAGTAAATGTGTTCAATCTCAATAGTGTCTGGAATACTCTTCTTCAGTCTGCTGGAGTGACATAGTGGATAGATGGAAGAGATAGGAAGAGAAGAAAAAAGAGAAGAGGAAAGAAAATTAAAGAGCTCAGGGTTTGAGCTAATTTGTCAATAGGAATTACATTCAAATGGAAAGAAATCCAATGCAGTTTAAAGTAAATGGGTATTAAAGAGGGCATGTACTGAATGGAGCACTGGGTATTATACACAAACAATGAATCATGGAACACTACATCAAAAACTAATGATGTAATGTATGGTGATTAACGTAACATAATTTAAAAAAATTATAGTATAAATAAAAACAGTAATGAATCAAATGAATATTCTTTTCAAAATACAAGGGTGATCTGCCTCATCACAGAGAAAACAAGATTTGTTTATTATGATCTGAACATTTTATGGGAAGGACAGTTATTTGAGGAGAGTCAAACTCTGCCCACAGCCATGTTAAATAGTATCGGGCTTGAAAAATAAAATAGGTAACTCAATTCTGGTCCTAAAGGAATGTAATTCTTGAGATTAGATTTATGAAAGGAACATATAGAAAACAGCACAAGCACTGGGGAGGGTATGTGCTCTGGTAAGCGCTGTGAATTGTGCAAGACTGTTGAATCTCAGATCTATACCTCTGAAACAAATAATGCAATATATGTTAAGAAAAAAAAAAAGAAGAAGAAGAAGGTAGCGGGAGGGGAAGAATGAAGCGGGGGAAATCGGAGGGGTAGATGAACCATGAGAGATGATGGACTCTGAAAAACAAACTGAGGGTTCTAGAGGGGAGGGGGGTGGGAGGATGATTTAGCCTGGTGGTGGGTATTGAGGAGGGCACATTCTGCATGGAGCACTGGGTGTTATGCACAAACAATGAATCATGGAACACTTCATCTAAAACTAATGATGTAATGTATGGGGATTAACATAAGAATAATAAAAAAAAAAAGAAAACAGCACAAGTAGGTCATGTTAAACTTTATGTAAGCAGGAGCCAAAATGTGGACTATAAACTGTGGGATAACAGGAGAGAGTAACCCAGGTAGGTGGCCCATTGGTTTTTCTCCTTAAGATGCAGGATAGCTCATTGGAGAAATATACCTCTTGTTTAAGCTGTGAGTCCCTGGATTCCTTCTGTGGGCCAGCAGTTTTGTTTTGATTTGTCACAGAGAGGGTGGCCACTACCCATGGGTAATTCCTTCTCTGTAAACTCCACTCTTGGCAGAATGCTGGGTTTCTGATCCCTTTCTTTTTTACTAACTTGCTTCCTGTACACCTTTAGCTATTTCAGCTTCTTGTTCTTTTTTGTTCTTGAGCTGTTTACTCTAGGGCTTATGATCAGCAAAATCATACTGAAAGAAAGAATAAGAAAGAGAAAGAGAGAAAGCTAAAGTTCAAAGCCTTTGCTTATAAGCTCCTACATACAGTTCCAGGGTATTTAGAATATCCTGCACAGTGTGTAGTGGTAATTGATAATGGTGAAGCTATACAGGAGCTTTAAGCGGGTGTCAATAGAATAAGAAGATACTATCTGCTCCCTATTCAGTTTCTAATTCTCTATCAATCCTGTTCTCTTGGTTGCTCCAAAGCTGCTGTCTCCTCCAGGTGATGTTTAAGCCTGTCCCTCTCCTCCTCTCCCATACCTTATGAAAAATGGTTGTGCCATCTGCAGCTGTCAGGAGGCTGTGGAGTAGGGAGTACGGCTCAATGCATATACAAATGTGCAGCTGGACCACAGCCCCTTCCAGAAGGCAGCTGGAATATAAATCACAGTGAGCTCACACTTCTCAAGTAGCAGGCTGCCATTGGGGTGCTGCCATGCATAAGGGACTGGAGAAAAATAGAAGAATGTGAGAAAGGTCTCAGTGGAAATAGGCCCTGCAATATGTGGAGAGGTTGGCTGGAAAGACAGAGTAGCATGTTCGGAAAAACCTAATTGCTTGAGCTCTTGCAGATCATGGAACAAAGCTAAGCACAACATGGGGTTTGTTGAGTTTTAGTATATTTGCTTCCCTTTGAGCTGATGGGAGTCTCTTAGGATCTCTTCCTGCCCCCCCCCGACCTCTCTCAGCACCTCCCATTTGCCAGGCACTGTGCAAGGTTCTGGAGCCACAGTTATAGTTCTTGAATCAAACAAATTCTCTGCCCTAAATTTTAATGGTGCAGGGGCATGGGGTTTGGCAGTGGTGATGGGGAAACAGACTTTATAATAATTACAGTTATAATAAATCAAAATGCAATATGATGAGTTGTAATGGAAATAGATACCAGAATCTGTGAGATGTCAAGGGGCAGAATAGGTTTTAGTTTTTCAGAGGTGACATTTGAATGAAATCTTCCAGCACGAGTAGACATTCCTTAGGAAGATCAGGGTGCAGCAGAGAAATAGTGGATGGAAGGCTGAGGGCAGGGAAGAGTGTGCATTGATTCTCTTTTGTGGCCAAATTTTAATCAGCCCCAATTATTGAATGTTTTTCTTCAAGCCTATCTTATTAAAGTCAGTGCAAATTCTACTTGTGGACTTGTCTTTCACACAACTGGCTTCACCCTAAACACATCTGGCACATGTACCTCTGGCTCCCCATGAAAATAAATAAATTTAATTTTAAAATATAAATTTAACTACTTTTCTCCCTTTTTTTTCTCTCTCTCATGCACACATGCACATGCACACACAAACATGCACACCAAGGAATGTGGGCAGCCTCTAAAGATGGAAAAAGCAGAAACTAAACAAAACAGATTCTCCTGAGAGTCTTCAGAAAGGAACGCAGCCCTGCTGACACCAAAACCTGACTCTAAACCTAGGGAGACCCATTTCGAACTTCGGACTTATTGAACTGTAAGATAATAACTTTCTGTTGTCTCAAGCCATGAAGTTTGTTGTAATTTGTTGCAGCAGCAGTAGGAAATTAATACAGACAATATCTAGAATGATGGGTTGCTGTGACAAATAAAAATGGAGAACTGGCTTTTGAATCAAGCAATGGACAGAGGCTGGAATGATAAAGTTTTTAATAACAAAAATGTGTGTGTTGATGATTCTGCTAGTGAGAACTCAGAAAGCAGTGAGGAGCATGGTAGAAAAGGCATGGAGTCTTAGAGAATATCTAAATTGTTATGAAAAGACTATTGGTAGAAATATGGGTGTTGAAGTCACTGCCAGGGGAATGAGGACTCGAAAGCAAAATGGATAAGCAGTGAACTTGGATATTTAACTAAAGAGATATCCAAGCAAAGTGTTGAAGGCATGGCCTGATTCTGTTGTTGTTTATAGCAGAATATGAAGGCAAAGAGATAGATTGAGGGAATATTGTTAAATAAGAAGGAGCCAGGCCTTGATAGTTTAGGAAATTCTTAGCCTATCTGGATTACAAAAGACAGTAAAATTTGGTGATTCACGGTCAGGAAAGTATGCTCTTGGAGAGAAAGCCAAGGATGTGGCTTTTCCTTGTGCCTGTGAAGGTTGGAGTATCTAGTTACACCAAGGGCTCTTCCAAGAGATTAGGTGCGTGAATCCCCTCAGCCATCTCAGGAGAAGCCAGGAATATAAATGAAATTATCTAGGAAAGATTTGTGAGGGAACTTCTTGTTTAATGGAGTGAGTTCTCATGACGTATACAGGAGATACACAAAATATTTGAGAATTTTGTACCATTAGGAGCACTGCTACCTTGGACTGAAAAGGACAGAAGGGGTACAAAATGAAAGAAGGTCATTGTACCCCCAGAATTCTGCAGGCAAGAAACTGGCTGATAAAATTACTCAGCTGTAAGTCCACACTTTCATTTTCATATCTTGGTCTATCTGTGTGAATGTGTATAAAATGTATATTCTATTGTTGGATATCATATTCTATAAATGCCAATTATCAAGTTAATTTATAACATTGTTTAGGTCTTTGCTGATCTTTATATCTTTATTGATTATTTGCTTGCTTGATTTCTTAACTGCTGGAAGAGGGGTGTTAAAGTCTCCAACTATAATAGTGGATTTGCTTACTTTTTTCTTCAGTGATACCAGCTTTTGACACTCTGTTGTTACATGCATACACATTTAAGATTACTCTGTCTTCTTGGAGAATTGACTCTTTTTCATTATAAGATGCTCCTCTTTATCCCTGATAATTTTTCTTGTTCTAAAGACTGATATGACTGATAATAAAATAGCTACTCCAGTTTTCTTTTGATTATTGTTAGCATGGTATATCTTTTATTTTTCTCATTAAAGAAAGTCTATTTGAGTATTTATATTTAAAATGTGTTTTTTGTAGACAGCATAGAGTTGTTTAATGGGGTCTCTCTCTCTCTCTTAAATCCCTTCTGACAGTCTCTGTCTTTTCATTAATATATTTAATTCATTCACATTTAAAATCATTATTGATTTAGTTGAATTAATACCTATCATATTTGTAACTATTCTCTGTAAGTTGCATTTGTTGTTTTTTTTTTCTTTATCTGCTTTCCCAGTTTTGTTTTTTAAGATTTTATTTGACAGAGAGAGACACAGCGAGAGAGGGAACACAAGCAGGGGGAGTGGAGAGGGAGAAGCAGGCTTCCCGCTGAGCAGGGAGCCCGATGTGGGGCTCGATCCCAGGACCCTGGGATCATGACCTGAGCCAAAGGCAGATGCTTAACAACTGAGCCACCCAGGCGCCCCCTGCTTTCCCAGTTTTAATTGAAAATTTAAAATGAGTCTCTCTTAACATATCAATTATACTTATGTGAAAAAAATTAGTGGTTGTCCTAGACTTTGCAGTATACATTTTTAACTAATCGAAGTCCATTTTCAAATAGCGCTATGCTATTTCACATGTCGTATAACTTCCTTATGACAGAATATTCTCAATCATCCCCTATCCACTATGACGTTGTTGTCATTCATTTCACCCTATATGCTATGATCACCCATATCAGTTTAGAACAAAAAAATGTAAGACTTTAATTTTATTCCCTTTCTGACGCTCTTCATTGCATTATGTAGATGTGTGTTTTGATGTAAATCATTTTCCTTCTCCCTGAAAAGCTTTAAAAACTTCTTTCAGAGAAGATGTGCTGAAGATACATTTCCTCAATTTTTGTTTGTTTAAGGAAGTTTCTATTTCTCCTTCACTTTTGAAGGATAGTTTCACTGGCTATTGGATTTTAGGTTGGTGTCTTTTTCTTTTAACTCTTTAAATATTTCAATTCACTCCCTTCTCGCTTGCCTGGTTTCTGATCATAAGTCCACTGTAGTTCTTAGTGAAGGTGGTATTTCTTCTGATTTCTTTTGAGATTTCCTCTTTGTCTTTGGTTTACAGAAGTTTGAATATGACATGCTTTTGTACAGTGTTTTTGTTATTGTTCTTATTATTTATCTTGCTTGGTATGTTCTGAGATCACTGAATCTATCATGTGCTGTCTTTACTTAATTTTGAAAAGTTCATTATTTCTTCAAACATTTCTTCTGCTCTTTTCTCCCTTTTCTCAGCTCCCAGTATTCTCACTACTCATACTCATACTCATCTCCTGAAATTGTCCGACATTTCTTGGATGTTCTCTTATAGGTTTGTTGTTGTTCTTTCTTTTTTTGTTTTCTCTTTGCATTGTAGTTTGAGAAGTTTTTATTGACCTATCTTCAACCTCACCGATTCTTTCCTTATTGTGTAGTCTACTAATAGTCCCATCAGAGGAATCCTTTGTTTATGTTACGTTGTTTTTGATTTCTCACATTTCCTTTGGATTTTTTCTTAGTGTTTCCATCTCTCAGTTTATATTTTTCATCTGTTTAATTTTACACTTGAGCCCTTAACATACTAATCATAGTTATTTTAAATTCCCTATTTGATATTTCTGACATTTGTGTCATATCTGAGTCTGATTCTAATGCTTGCTTTGTTTCTTCAGAGTTTTCTTTTTCCTTTCTTTCTTTTTCATGCTTTATAATTTTTTGCTACAAGCTGGACACATTGTATCAAATAACCCAGGACTGAGGTATATAGGTCTCTAGTGAGAACATTTATGTTAATCTGATTATAAATTTGTCTATGCTCAATATTTGCTGTGGCTATTGGTGCCTTCAGATTGACTTCAGATGATCACATTTCAAGGTGACTTCCGATTCCTCAAGTGTCCTTGTTACTGTTTCCTCCTCTTGATTTTGGGATGCCCTAAGCACTCCTCTTTTTTTTTTTTTTATTATGTTATGTTAATCACCATACATTACATCATTAGTTTTTGATGTAGTATTCCATGATTCATTATTTGCGTATAACACCCAGGGCTCCATGCAGAAGTGCCCTCTTTAATACCCATCACCAGACTAACCCATCCTCCCATCCCCCTCCCCTCTAGAACTCTCAGTTTGTTTTTCAGAGTCCATCGTCTCTCATGGTTCATCTCCCCTTCCGATATCCCCCACTTCATTCTTCCCCTCCTGCTATCTTCTTCTTCTTTTTTTAACATATAATGTATTATTTGTTTCAGAGGTACAGATCTGTGATTCAACAGTCTTGCACAATTCACAGCACTCACCATAGCACATACCCTCCCCAATGTCTATCACCTAGCTGCCCTATCCCTCCCACCCCCCACCACTCCAGCAACCCTCAGTTTGTTTCCTGAGATTAAGAATTCCTCATATCAGTGAGACCATATGATACAGGTCTTTCTCTGATTGACTTATTTCGCTCAGCATAACACTCTCCAGTTCCATCCACATCGTTGCAAATGTCAAGATTTCATTCCTTTTGATGGCTGCATAATATTCCATTGTATATATATACCACATCTTCTTTATCCATTCATCTGTCGATGGACATCTTGGCTCTTTCCATAGTTTGGCTATTGTGGACATTGCTGCTATAAACATCAGGGTGCATGTACCCCTTCGGATCCCTACATTTGTATCTTTGGGGTAAATACCCAGTAGTGCAATTGCTGGATGGTATGGCAGCTCTATTTTCAAATTTTTGAAGAACCTCCATACTGTTTTCCAGAGTGGTTCCACCAGCTTGCATTCCCACCAATAGTGTAGGAGGGTTCCCCTTTCTCCGCATCCCCACCAACATTTGTCATTTCCTGACTTGTTAATTTTAGCCATTCTGACTGGTGAGAGGTGATATCTCATTGAGGTTTTGATTTGGATTTCCCTGATGCCGAGCAATATTGAGCACTTTTTCATGGGTCTGTTGGCCATTTGGATGTCTTCTTTGGAAAAATGTCTGTTCATGTCTTCTGCCCATTTCTTGATTGGATCATTTGTTCTTTGGGTGTTGAGTTTGATAAGTTCTTTATAGATTTTGGATACTAATCCTTTATCTGATATGTCATTTGCAAATATCTTCTCCCATTCTGTCGGTTGTCTTTTGGTTTTGTGGACTGTTTCTTTTGCTGTGCAAAAGCTTTTTATCTTGATGAAGTCCCAATAGTTCATTTTTGCCCTTGCTTCCCTTGCCTTTGGTGATGTTTCTAGGAAGAAGTTGCTGCGGCTGAGGTCAAAGAGGTTGCTGCCTGTGTTCTCCTTTAGGATTTTGATGGACTCTTGTCTCACATTGAGGTCTTTCAACTATTTTGAGTCTATTTTTGTGTTTGGTGTAAAGAAATGTCCAGTTTCATTCTTCTGCATGTGGCTGTCCAATTTTCCCAACACCATTTGTTGACGAGACTGTCTTTTTTCCATTGGACATTCTTTCCTGCCCTAAGCACTCCTCTTAAGAGAGAGTCTACACAGATGAATGGATGAGGAAGATGGGGTATATATACACAATGGAATATTATGCAGCCATCAAAAGGAATGAAATCTTGCCATTTGCAACAACATGGATGGAACTGGAGGGTATTATGCTGAGCGAAATAAGTCAATCAGAGAAAGACATTATCATATGATCTCACTGATATGAGGAATTCTTAATCTCAGGAAGCAAACTGAGGGTTGCTGGAGTGTGGGGGGTGGGAGGCATGGGATGGCTGGGCGATAGACATTGGGGAGGGTATGTGCTATGGTGAGCGCTTTGAATTGTGTAAGACTGTTGAATCACAGACCTGTACCTCTGAAACAAATAATACATTATATGTTAAAAAAAAAAAGAAGATAGTAGGAAGGGAACAATGAAGGGGGGGATATTGGAGGGGGAGATGAACCATGAGAGACTATGGACTCTGAGAAACAAACTGAGGGTTCTAGAGGAAAGGGGGGGTATGGGGGGATGGGTTAGCCTGGTGATGGGTATTAAAGAGGGCACGTATTGAATGGAGCACTGGGTGTTATATGCAAACAATGAATCATGGAACACTACATCAAAAACTAATGATGTAACATATGGTGATTAACCTAACATAATAAAATAAAAATTAAAAAAAAAGAGAGAGTCTACATATTACAATTCTTTCAGCTGTGAACCACTGTTCTCTGGATCCCCATTGTGTGGTGGTCTGATATTGGGGAGAAGACGCATTCTATAATCCCACCTCTAAATCTCAATCTTTTACTAGGCTTGTGACTCTGGATTGTGACTCTCAGAAGTGTTTTTCCCAGAGGCATAGATTTTTTTTTCACCCCAAAAGTGAGACAAGAAGGCTAGAAGGGGCTAGAGTGGGAGGAATGCTCTTCCCCAGCTGGGAAAATATTTTTCCCTGGAGTGTAGGTCTTCATGATAGAGAATGCTCTGGGTGCATTTCACAGTGATTTTCTCCTCCCTCCACCCGTGTGAGAGCCCAAGTGTATTTTTCTTGGCTCTTCACTTTGAGAACCTGGAGGGATGCTTGGAAGTAAAACCCATGAACATATGGTGAACCCCTTAGACTGAGCTCTTAGGATTTTCTCATTCTCCTGCTAATCCACACTCAACTATCAACAATTCATCAAAATTACCATTTAAGTGTTCCTATCAGTTGCCCCATCCAGTTTCTGCTTCAGGTAAGCAGATCTTGATGTGTGTCTGAATGAGCCTGCGTATGCAGATTGTGGGGTGGAAGCCCTACAAACTCAGTTCTTTCTTGGTTTTAAGAAGTCATGATTTTCAGTTTGTCAAGCTTTTTCTTTTCATAAGGACAAGTGTGACAACTTCTCAACTTTTCACCTGTTGGAGCTGAAAGGGGAAGTTGTTACTGTTGTTTTTGTTGCCATTATTATCCCAACTCTTACAATAAGGTAGTTGTATTAGTTTAAGGGAGATGAGATAGAGCTGCTACTTTCTATTTCTCAGTGGTCAAATTCATTTTTGCATTTAGTGTGCCAAAAGGAAAAGATCAGGTTTTGATTATTCATTCCCCTATAAGCATTGATTTGAACCTGATTTATCATCAGAGTGACTATACACATATGGAAAAAAAAAGTTACAGTTTTGTTTTGCCTTTCTGGAAATCAGCTGCCTAGCAATCCTATCTCTTTGGAGTGCAGCTGAAAACCAGAAAATAAGCAAAAAAGTCTCCTGAATAGTTAATGTCACAAATGCAGGTGCTGAATTTCTTAAAATATGATTTTGGTAGAAGCAAAATTATATGCAATGCATATAAAAGTTATGAAGTATAATGATGCAGTCATCAGCTGTGAGTCCACCACATGTCATAAAAGCTAGAGCATTACCAGGACTTCCAAAGCTCTCTCTCATCTGCAGGACTGCTGACCTCCTGGAGATGACTAGTCTCTGAAGTTTTAGGTATATAATTCATCTGTTCTTTGAAAAACATTTTCTTATGTATATATTCCAAAACAATATAATCTTGAGTGTTGTTTGGTTTTTCATTTTATTAAAATAACATATCATGTTATATGTAGTCTTCTGGACTTGCGTTTTTCATTCAATTAGTTATATGTACTCTCTGTGCCCAGGGACTCCCTCTGCAAAATGGAGGTAATAATAGTACCTATCTCACCGCATTTTTATAAGAATTAAATAAATTGATATTTGTAAATCACATAAACAGTACTGGGCATATAGATCATGCTTTATATGTTTGTTAAAGAAGAGATGCATATATTCATTTACACTGTTGTTGTATTTGGAGTTCATCCATTTTTACTACTATGTAATATTTTACATATACCATAATTTATTAATCCATTCTCACGTTGATTGGCATTTGAATGATATCCAACTTTCTGCTGTTACTAATAATACTGATCTGAACATTTTTATTCATGTGTTGTCATATGCCTCTGTGAGAGTTTCTCTAGGGATTTATCAACAGAATTGCCATATCACAGGGCTTAAGCATATTGAATTTGACAAAATAACACCAAAGTGCTTGTATACATTTACACCTCTATTAGTAGAACATAAGAGGTCTTTCTGTTCCACATTCTTGCTATCACTTGGTATTATCAGATTTAGTAGGTTTTGCATCTGGATGGGGTAAAATATGGTTTATTTTGTGCATTTCCAGAATTTCTAGTGAAATTGAGCATTTTTCTTTTTCTTAAAAAAAATTTTATTAACATGTATTATTTATTTCAGGGTTACAGGTCTGTGATTCATCAGTTTTACACAATTCACAGTGCTCACCATAGCACATACCCTTCCCAGTGTCCATCACCCAGCCACCCCATCCCCCTACCCCCCTCCACTCCAGCAACCCTCAGTTTGTTTCCTGAGATTAAGAATCTCTTATGGCCTGTCTCCCTCTCTGATTTCGTCTTGTTTCATTTTTCCCTCCCTTCCCCTATGATCCTCTGTCTTGTTTTCTTTCTTTTTATTTATTTGAGAGAGAGAGAGAGCACCCTAGTGTGCACATGAGTGGCAGGGAGGGGCAGAAGGAGAAGCAGGCTCTGTGCTGAGCAGGGAGCCTGGCATAGTGGGGCTCGATCCCAGGACCCTGGGATAATGACCTGAGCCTAGGGCAGACACTTAACAGACTGAGCCACCCAGGTGTCCCAATATTGAGCATTTTCAAATGTTTGTCCTTCAAAGTTTCTTCTATGGTAAAATAACTATGTTGTTTGCCCATTTTTCTATTTTTGTGTGTGCATATATATATATGTATGATTTTTTGTATTTTATAGATCTTCATATTTTTATTTTTTTTTTTTTAGATTTTATTTGTTTATTTGAGACAGAGAGAATGAGATACAGAGAGCATGAGAGGGAGGAGGGTCAGAGGGAGAAGCAGACTCCCTGCCGAGCAGGGAGCCCGATGCGGGACTCGATCCAGGGACTCCAGGATCATGACCTGAGCCGAAGGCAGTCGCTTAACCAACTGAGCCACCCAGGCGCCCCCATATTTTTATTTTGTCAGTTAAATATGTTATAATAATCTCACATTCTATGCTTTGTGTTTTTGCTTACTTTGCAATTTACTTGAAAGAGAAGGCCTTAATTGTACAGTGGTCAAATTAATATTTTTCATATGCTTACTGCTCTTTATATCTTCTTTAGGAAACTCTTTTTAGCCCAAGTTACAAATATACTCTCCTGTATTCTAAAATGTTTAAAATTTTGGGTTTCACGTTGAAGTCTTTGTAATTCATGTTATATATGGTATGAGGTATAGATATAATTTATTTTATTCTAGGTGAATATGCATGTAGCCTAATATCCCTAATCCCTGTATATATTGAACCATTCTTTTTTTCCATTGATTTGCAGTGACACACAAGTCATATATAAAGCTTTCATAGTTGCAAGTGTCTATTTTTTTAGTCCTATATTCGGTTCCTTTGCTTAAATTATCATTTTTTAAAACATTTTATTTTTTTAAGTAATCACTGCACCCAACATGGGGTTCAAATTTACAACCCCAAGATCAAGAGTTGCATGCTTTACCAAATGAGCCAGCCAGGAACTCCTAAATTATCAGTTTTAACATCAATACCACACTAACTTAATTACACAGGTTTTAAACACATCTTGATATTTGTATTTTTCTCTTCTATAGGAGTGCCCTGGCCATTCTTCACTATCCCATATTTTTTCTTCCGTATAGATTTAAAATAGGCCTTCTAAGAACTTCAATATTTTATTGGAATTACATTGAATATAAAGATTAATTTGGGGAAAACTGATATAATACTGAGGCTCCTATCCATGGACATGGGGTGTGTGTGTGTGTGTGTGTGTGTGTGTGTGTGTGTGTGTGTATGTGTATTTAGGTTTCCTTTAGTATCTTTAAATATTAAAGTTTAAAATTTTTTCCATAAATATTATTTTACAAATCTTTGATAAGTGCCTCCTTTTTTCTTTTCTTTTTTTGTTTTTTTGTTTTGTTTTTTGCTATTGTAAAGAATATCTTTAAATGGTTTTTAAAAAACAATTGCTTCTGGCATATAGAAATCATACTGTTTTGTGTATTAACTAGACATTTAGCAAATTTTTTAAACTTTTAGAAAGAATTCTAACAATTTCTCTATAAATTATCATGTATTTCTCTGTAAATAGTTATATCATCTGTGGAAAGTGATTATTTTGCTCCTTTTCCAATTCTTCATTTTATTGCACTGGCTAGAACATTCAGTAAAATACTGAACAAAGTCAAGTATAGTTCTATCCTTTTCCTGGTTTAAAACGGACTTCTAAATATTTCATATATAAGAATGCTGTATCTGTAGACTTGGGGTGGGTAGCCTCTTTCAGATTAAGAAGGTTCCCTTCTAGTTTGTTGTTATGATTAGGTATTGAATATTATTAAATGCTTACTTCTACATCTATTAACCTAATATAGTTGTACTGTTTTAATATGTTAATAAATGAATTTGCTTTTAGATTTTCTGAAGTTAAACTATCCTGCACTCCTGGAATGAAGCAAACCTGTTTATGACATCATATTTTTATATACACCTGGATTAATTTTTCCAATATTTTGTGAAAATATTTTAACTGCTGATTTAAGTTCTTTGATGGTTATGTGCCTTCCAAGGTGGGCTTTCACAACTTATATTTTTCTACAATTTTGCCTAATTCAGATACTTTTTTGCAGTTTTGGTCATTAAGTTATTCACACCACTTTCTTACTGCTTTTAATATCTGGTTTTTTTAAATAATTATCCTCCATCATCTGTCCTAGTGTTATTTTTCTTTATTAACTCACCAAGAGCTTGTCTCCTTCATTGGCCTCTTCAAAGAGCCATTATTTAATTTTGTTAATTCTTATCATTTATTGTTGTTTTCTGTATCATGACTGCTTATTTTTATCTTTATTATTTCCCTCTTTCTACTTCCTAAGTATTTATTTTGAAGCATTCTTCCTATTCTCACCACTACTTCTTGTATCTCAGACCTTCCCACTGAGGCCATTTTCCTTATTCTTAATGTATATCCTTCGGGGGCGCCTGGGTGGCTCAGATGGTTAAGCATCTGCCTTCGGCTCAGGTCATGATCCCGGGGTCCTGGGATCGAGTCCCGCATCGGGCTCCCTGCTAGGCGGGGAGCCTGCTTCTCCCTCTGCCTCTGCCTCTCTCTCTCTCTCTCTCTGACTCTCATGAATAAATAAATAAAACAAAACAAAAAAAATGTATATCCTTCGGAAGTCTCTTTATGAAAGCCTGCTGGTGGTAAACTTGCTTTAGGTTTTGTTTACCTGAAAGTGTCTTTATTTTTTTCTCAGAACTTCAAATATTATTGCATGTCTTCTAACTTCCATTATAGATAGCTCTTGAGAAGTCTGCTTAAGTCTTTCATTCTTTTGTAGGTGATTGGCTTTTTTCCCTCTTTTTTAGGATATATCCTTTGTCTTCGGTGTTCATCTGTTTTACTACAATATAGTTACATGAGGGTTTCTTTGTATTTATCTTGCCTGTATTTGTTTTTCTTTATCTCTGGATCCTTGATATTAATAAATTCTAGAAAATTATCAGTCATTATTGTTTCAAATATTTCCTCTCTTCTTTCTCTTCACTGATCTTTTGATGAAAAATTAGGCCTTTTCTTTCTATCCTCCTTGATTCTTGTTTTCTCTTTCATAGGTCTCCTTGTTCTTGTCTTTCTGCTACTTTCTGGCTAAGTCTGTCTTCTGTGTGCTTATAATTTCAGTGATTATATTTTTCACCTCTAAAAATCCAATTTTATTTTATAAATTTTCTGGTAGTTTCTGATTGGATTTTGTTCTGTTTATTTTATTGTATCTTTTTTTAAAGATGTATTTTATTTATTATTTAGAAAGAGAGGATGTCAGTGGGGAGAGGGGCGGAGGGAGAGGGAGAGAGAGAATCCCCCATCAGACTCCCTGCTGAGTGTGGAGCCCAGCATAGGGCTTGATCTCATGACTTTGAGATCACTACCTGAGCCAAAACCAAGAGTTGGTCACTTAACTGACTGAGCCACCCAGGTACCCCTTTATTATAACTTTTTGAAAAACATCTTATTTGGTACTTATTGTATATTCTTAATTTGCTGATTCTGGTACCTAAACTCTTTGAGGTTCCAAAGTCTTTGATTCCCTCCCCACCAGCTTTTTATTCCTAGTAGCTTGTTTCCATGGGTATTGGGTGACTTTATAAAAATTATGAATCCAGGCTTGATTTCCTCTAATCTGTTTTAATCCAGTGGGTCTAATTTTGTTTTGTTTTCAACCCAAAATCTTTGTTTCCAGACAGGATTTTTATTGACTTCTTCAGAAGCTGGAGGTCACTACTGAGTGGGATTTCTTTAACCCCCTTAGAGCATCCTGTCTTTTCCTTTTTCTTTTTTCTTTTCTTTTTTTTTTTTAGAGAGAGAAGGAGAGAGAGTGGGAAGGGGCAGAGGGAAGAGGAATCTTAAGCAGACTCCACACTCAGTGTGGAGCCTGACACAGGGCTCAATCTCATGACCCTGAGATCATGACCCTGAGCTAAAATCAAGAGTTGGACACTTAACCAGCTGAGTCACTCAGGTACCTCTAGAGGGTCCTGTCTTAATGCTGGTATCTCAAGTTGAGCTCCATCCCTCCTAAGCTCTGTACCTTGCAGCACACCCTAGTTGCAGTTTCATTGTTCTAGGCTGTTCTTGGCATTTGTCCCCATGGTACATCTGAATTTTCCATTGGCTTCCATTCACCAGTTGGATTTCAGTACCTCCCACCCCTTACTTCTATGAAAGCCCAGAAATGCTTTTAAAATAATGTTACAGTTTATATAAGGTATAGTTTTCTCATAGTGGAAAGGCTTTCAGGGTGTCTTGTCTACCATAACATTAATACAATCATTACCTTTTATTCACTTGACTCATAGTAGAGTCCTTAGACCCTTATTTTGTACTCATTTCTTTATATTTATGCTTAATTATATGATTTTCTAAAACGGCAGCTGATTCAATGTATAAATAAAGGAATAAGAAGGGTTTCTAGAAGCAGGCTAACAGGAAAGAGATATAGTACCTTAACTTAGTAAGAGAAAACAAAAAAATAGGAAAAACAACAAAAAATCTGAGTAAGAACTCAAAAGTGACAGAGAATGCAGAGACAGGATGGCATGGGTTGGGGTACACACAGGCAGGGCCCATCCCTTATCTTAACAGCTCCCTTTGTCCAGCCCGCCTACCCTGAATTTTCCTGAAATACAAGAGGAAAAAAACTGAACTTGTTGAAAATAAGATAGAACATCAGTGATATAAATTGTGAAACATGGGTGATAATCTCTCTTTATGGAATTGTTAAAAATCACAACATTTTTATAAAGGGAAAAAGCAAAATCCTAGGTGTCATTTTTTTGGGGAGAACAACAGCTCATACCACTCTGGCTTCTCTTCATAGACCTCGCTAGTACCTTGAAGTCTTCATGTGACTATAGCATAGTGTGATCATTTTATGTCTGTTTAATGATCCTGAAAGAAAGGTTAAATCATGTTCTGTGTATTCTGTTAAAGGAATAGGAAAGTGCACAATGCCTTTTAGAAAAATTTCTGCCCAAGAGAGCAAAAACAGGAAACTGTTACAAAGGTTTTTCTGGAAACTTCAGAAAAAATTTTTTCTGGATGATATACTTCTGTAAGCATTCTAAATAAGGATTTTATTATGCACTTTTTTTCCAAACACCTTTCTGTCAGTTTTTGCAGGATAACATGCTACCTTAAAGTTTAGTGGCTTTAAACAATTGGGATTTTTTTTTTTTTTTCAGTTTACAACTTGGGCTGGGATCAGCTGGGAATTTCTGCTGGTCTCAACTGGCTTCACCCCTGCACTTCTGCTGGCAGTCAGTGCCTCACTCATGTTGTCTGGTGGTTTGGCTGATGGTAGACTGAGGTAGTGGGCTGTTTGTGTCTTGTCCAGCAGGTTAGCTGACCTGGTTCATGTGGTATGATTTCGGGGCTCCCAGTGCTCTTGAAGCTCAGGCTCAGAACTGAGGCAGCATCAGTTTTAGTCAAAGCAAATCACAAGGCCAGCCAGATTCAAGGGTTAGGGAAATAGACATCTGTAAATGGGAGGAGCCACCAAGTCCCCTGGCCAGTTTTGCCACCTCGCAGTGCCCCTTTGATATAGCAGAGAGCCCTCTCCCTAACTGTAGGCTCTGCAGTCCCTCATGGGCCCTTCATCAGGACTCTGTCACATTGCCTCTGCTACTGCCCTCCCACCTGTATAAGCTCCGGCACCGGTGGAGCTGTGGCATTAACTCTGGTGGTAGTTCTAGGTGAGGAAGGGCGGGAGTCCCGACAGCAGGACCTGATCACGAAAATTGCTGGCTTGTCGGCATTTTCTCTTGATCTGGAGATGTTCTCTGATTTGAGACCACTACTTCCTTTGTAAGTTGTGAGTGTTCGCACACAGTTCCAGGGGAGAGCCAAGAGGTGCGCCGTGTGTGAGTTCATTTGTCTGAACAGGTGCAGCATGCTGCCCAGCAAGGGTGAGGGGCGGGGGGGGGGGGGGGGGGGAGCATAAGGACATAACCTCCCCACTTCCAGACCTGCTTGCATTCTGCCTCTTCAGATTGCCCTCCCTCATTCCCCACGCTGGGTAGCAACACATGGTGGGAAATCACAACTTGTCACTTCTTTGGGTGTGATAGCAAAATCTTGGTTCCTTGAATAGAACAGTTTAATGTTAATTTGCAGGCAAAGAGGAACTGTAGATGTGTGTGTGTGTGTGTGTATGCACACATACGTGTGCGCAAATGTTTGTGGGGATGGAGGTTGATGTTCCTGAGACTGGATTCAAACTAAATCATGCTACATCTGTGCTAGAAGAGACATCCACCTAAAATCTTCCCAAATCCTCTTCCCACAGGATAAGCGCCATCAGACTGTCATCCCCCACCCCCATCCCTGGCCTCGAATTTCTTCCCTTTCTCCAGCTGAAATCCAGAGAGATCCTCTTCAAATTTCCTTAGGCAAATCCACCCCCACAATGTAACTCTAATTTTCTCTAGTTACAGTTAGCAAACTCTGCCCTCGGTTTCTTTATGTCTCTCCTCTTCCTACCACCTTGAATCTCAACTTCTTTTTTCTTATTCTGTGTACACTGTGGTAGTTTTCTTTCTCTGTAACACACTTCTAAATAAACAACAAAGGGAGATGGAAGAAATAGCAAAATGCTAAGCAGTATTTTTGACAGGCTTTTGTTCCTTATCAGAGCATTAAGAATCTAGCTATAAGCAATTCTGTAGTAGGTAATGTACAAAGCAAGTTACACAGATAGGATCCCCGGTACTAGAAATTTAATTCTTCTAAGGTATGTTCTCCTTGTATCTCTCCTAAATTCAGAGTGGCTTATGGGCAGTCATTTTATACTAGATTGAATTGTGTGAAATTGCTGGTGCTCAACAATTATTGACATACAAAAATGGCAATTTCATATGGTTCAAACTAAGATTTTTTCATCACTTATTTGGTGAGGCATTCTTCTGCTCAGTCTAGATTAAGCCAGAAAAGAAATCACCCCTTTCCCATCTCGCCTCCACTATTGCAGTAGCTTCCTATATGGTTTCTTTGCTCCTGTCTGAACCCCTGTCCACTTTCTAATCAAATTACTGCCCTCACTAAAAGCATCATTGATGCCTCAGTATAAAAACTAAATATTTAGTCTGGTATGCAGGTCTCTTCTCGTGTGAGGCTCCAGTCTAGTTCTGCAGCCTCTTATGCTATCACCCTGTCCCATAGACCTTTGCCTTTAGCCATAATTCTCCAAGAACTGAACAGATGGAACACATCAAGGCTGCCCCATATCCATGATTATGTTGGTGTTTCCTTCTGTCAGAATGCTTGTTCACCACTTGTCTTCTTGGGAAACCCCTATGTACCCTGGGAAGCCTCACTTCTAACTTCACCTATTTTTCTCTCCTTCCTTGACCTACCCCAGAGTGGAATCATTGCTCCTTTCCCTAGATTCCCTTCAGATGGTACTCTTAAAACTATTATACCGTTCTCCCATGATATTATACGTATTTGTGAGTATGTACACTTTGATGGTTTTGAGTCCTCTAAAGACTTGGCCTGTATTTCAATCCTCTTTATATTCCTTGCATTGCCTGGCCCATGGCAAATGCCCCATCAATGTTGGTGAAATGGATCCCATGTCTGCAAAAATCATCAACATTTTCATTTCCTATTCAGGATGGAGGAGGGGACTTGGAGGGCAGCAAGTTGCTAATATTAAAGTTAATGAGCTTGCAGACATTCCATTTAAGTTTGGATAGAGAGAAAAGACTCAGGGCAATTTTGTTTTCCCTAAACCTTTACCTGTCCCAGCTGTAATTAGTTATTCTAGAAAAGATTAATATATCTTTAATCCAGCGACATCACATATTTCTCACTTATTTTAAGCAGCAGAGGACACCTCTCAGATTTAATGTTGAAACATGCAATAATTTCTATTTAAACATCACTTTATAAGCAATGAATTTTTGTTTTCTCCATTAATCAAATTTAACTTAATCCTCACAGTACCTCAAGGGAATGCAGCTGGCCAAACATATAGTGGTTTGTTTAGGTGATGAAACGCCTGCTTAGTTCTGAGAGAATGAGATTTTTAAATTCAAATTCAAATTCAGTTTGGTTTAGAGCTAGCCCAAAATGCTAAACCCTGAATCTTAGTGCTCTTTTGCTTTCTTTGACTGCTTGGTCTTAGCAAGAGCCTGAGAAAGCTACCTGTTTCAAAGTTGAAAGAATTCAGCCACAGGAGGGGCCTAAGCCAGTGAGATTGTGGCTAAACTTCCCTGTGGCCCTGCCAAGGGCAGTTAGAAGCTCTGGGACCTGGGATGCAGAAGAGCAAGGGTCTGACCCAGTGGGAGGCTACAGCCTGATTCTGCATTTTTTTTTAATTTAATTTAGTTTTATTATGTTATGTTAGTCACCATAAAATACATCATTAGTTTTTGATGTAGTGATCCATGATTCATTATTTTCATTGATTCTGCATGTTTTTCTGTGAAGGCTGGAGGATGGGTTGGGGGTGTGGGCACACAGTGGGAGAGCAGAGCATCTGCTGTGAGGGGGACTGGCTGGGGGAGTGCCGTTGCCAGCATCTCTGAGCTAACGATGCCCTCTTCTTCCCAGTCAACAGTAGCTCTGAGGCAGAAAGCAACAAAGCAAGTGTCCCCAAAAGACCCTTGGCATCTAAACTCATTTAATCCTCTTTTTTATTATCTGTTCTCACCCCCAGTGATGGACTCTTTACTGAGTTGGGTAGGATGCTCTGATCTTTCATATGCTCTCCCCCAAACCTGTATCTGTATGGAACAAACATGAGTCTCAGAGTCTTTCATTACTTTTGGGACATCTGTGTGACTGCTCGTTTTGTGCAGTGTTTTTCCGTTCTGCCCAATACATTTTTATTAAAGGAGTATAGAAACTACTATTTAGGCTATGGTTCTGGGACCATTTTGGGGGGGGGACTCTGCCCCACCCTACTTAGTATTCACCCTCATTTCTCACTTAGTTCAAATCTTCTGCATCATCTCTTGGAGGAGGAGGGCAGGGGAAGAGAGTGAGTGTTGGAAGTTACATTGATGGTAGGGTTTCTAAAGCTTGGAGATTTAGACCAATTGGTATGTTGGGCTTGCCTGAGGGACCTGGACATTATTGTGTTTTTTTAAAAATTTACTTAAGCAAAAAACATGTAGGAGTTACAGACTCCAAGTCCACAAATTCAAATGTGCCAAAATATAATCTATTTTTTGTAACTTAGATCAATTATATCATATTTCTGTTGATGAAGAAATTTAATATTGAGCAATTCAAGATAAACTCAGTCAATCCAGTTTGTTCCCCTCCTACCTCTCTCCCCGGGGGCTTGTAAGTTTCCAGGGTCCTATGTTACATCAGTGAGTGTAGTTGAGGTCGTGTCTGGTCTTTGGTCTTTGCCACATTTTCCTGGCATCCACTGAGAAATTTGTATGCTCACGTGGTCTGGAGTGAGTGTTCCATTCGGATCATTCTGTCCCCTTCTCGTGGAAACTGGGAGGCTGTTGAAATTCACCAGTCCCTTGTGGGTTCCTTTCTCAGGTCTCTTCGGTACCTGAAGAAATTCCATATGCTTCCCCAAAGATACTTCAAGGATGGGGAAGGGGGTACTACTTAGGACCTTCCTTTCTATGTACTCACACTCATTTTTACCCTGATGCTGCTGCTCACGCAGACCTGGGGATCCCTGGTACCTTGGTACTTTCCTGGGTTCTATCTGGCCTATAAGGCAAGGGTTCTTACTGATCTTAGACTCCCAAACTCTTCTGGATTTTCTATCCTCCCCTTCCTTGAAACGTGGCATAGGGTACAGTCCAGGTCTTTTTCTTAGAGAACCCTTGGCATCTAAGCTCATTTAATCCCCTTTTTGATTTTCTGCTCTCACCCCCAGTGATGGACTCTTTACTGAGTTGGATAGGATGCCCTGATCTTTCATATGCTCTCCCCCAAATCTGTATTTGTATGGAACAAACTTGAGTCTCAGAATATTTCATTACTTTGGTTTTGATACTCAAAAGCCAAGATTTTGGAACATAAAAGTCTTTTTTTCTCAAACAGTTGTCTCTGGTAATCATTTCAAAAAACTGTTTTGAGACTCAAAAGCTATGCTGTCCTTTAGTATTTCTGTTGTAACAATCTTCCCTTAATATAAATATGTATTTCTACTAAATGGAGGAGGGAATGGGCAATAAGGTCACTGGAAGTGGTAGGGGAACCACAGATAATATCTCAAATTGTTATTTTGTCATACTTGTATTAAGTTCTCTCTATGTGTTTATGAGAGCTACAGCGAAAAATCACTTGGTCTAGGAAGCATTGTACACTGTTGTAGCAATCACAGGGAGCAAGATATTGGAGGATCAGGTCTCTCACAAGAAGACTGAGTCCCTATGTCAAGCTATGGGATGTGAATATTGCTTGTTTAGATGAGTTTCACATTGCATTGGACCCCCCTAAGTTGTTCTCAAAGTAGGCACCAGAAGAAGCCAAAGTATGGCTTCAAAAAGAGCCATTATCATCCCACTCATCACTAGAGCTTCATGAGACCCATCATCAGGAACCTATCACTGGGGATGGGTGTTTAGGCCACTACTTCTGTTTTTACTTCCTCCTAATAAATACATAGTTCACAAAGAACTTTACATTAAAAGAGAGTGATCAGTTAGGTAGAATTGGGAAAAGCCATTTCCCATATGCATGCATTTGCCTCCTGTGACAGGAAGTAATGAGAAGGAAAGTTGATGGTTGGAACAAATGACCAGGAAAGAATATATAGAAGAAAGGAGAGCAGGACCAAGGATGGAATGCTGGCATCAATAATATTTAAAAGGAAGAAAGATCTAGAAGTGTCTATAAGGGGAATCCAAAAATGGAAAAAGAGAGCCAGAACAAAAGATCTGCTACAAAAGTCAAAGAACACATTTCAAGAGGGGGGAAGTGATCCACTTGTTAAATGCCTCAAACGAGTCAAGCAAGAGGACTGTGGGTATAATTACTGGTCTTAGTAAGGACAGCACCAATAGAGTGGTACTGTTGGGAATGAAACTATCGAGGAGTGAAGACTAGGGAAGGGACCAGTGAGTGTAACTCAATATTTCCCAAAGCATCTACTTTGCTATTATTGTACCAAACAATATGCCATGAGAAGAGAGGTTCTGTTTGGTTCTTAATGTCTTCAGTTGTAGCAGATGTTCAAAAGTTGTCTTCCTCAATACAACCACATTTACAAGTTCTTCAGAGACCGCCATCCCATTGCCAGGACCTGCCTAAATATCCCCACTGGTCACTTTCACTTCTTTCTCAGCCACGATGACAAATCTAACTTCCGATAACCCAGCCCACAATGCTTCTGTTTATTGAGGTCACCTTGTTATCCTAGTTTGAGTGAACCCTTGGGTGAGGTTCAAGGTCATCTTCCCACAGGTGTAGATGTGGTCCTTGAACAGCATACATCTTTCTCTGCTGACAGAGGCTCCCTTTGGAGGACTCTCTCCTGGCTCTGTGGTCAGGGGAAGGGCCAGGTTACCTTCAGGCTTTTACAGGAAAACTCTAATCAGGGTTAGGGCTGCAGTCACATGGTTTGAGCAATCTGGCTGGACTCCGGGACTCAGAAGACTGAGTGCTTGACAAGAAAAGTGAAGCAGACTCCTAGTCAAATTTGTTTCATGATAGGTAAGTGTGTGTGTGTATCTTTTTTCTTTTAAAGATCTTATTTATTTATTTATTTATTTGAGACAGAGAGAGAAAAAGAGAGAGAGAAAGAGAGAGAGAGAGAATGAGCAGGGAGGAGGGGCAGAAGCAGACTCCTCGCTGAGCAAGAAGCCTGACACGGGGCTTGATCCCAGGACTCTGGGATCATGACCTGAGCTGAAGGCAGATGCTTAACCAACTGAGCCAGCCAGACCCCCCTTGTGTGTGTGTGTGTGTGTGTGTGTGACTCAATCAAATTATTAACTAGGACATTTGTGGTGCTAACATCTTTTGATAGTTTTCTTTGTATTCCTAGTTGACCAAATAATTTATCCCAGCCATATACAAAAGATGCTGTCTTTTGTGGTCATGTTTCCATAGTCAGAGAAATCTAAGCCTGGAATTTAGCTGTAGACTCTTATGTTGGTAGCTGTCCATAATGATTTTGTAGCACATTCTCCATCTTTGGATTTTGAATCACCTCCAGTATTGATTGTGACATTTATTTGCTTGTTGCTATTGTGCCCTAAAAATTCCACTTATCTAGATCATCATGGTGTGAAGTTTCTTCTTCAAATCAAAATGCAGAAGTACAAATCTATGAGAGGTGTGTGCTACTGGCATTTATGGTACAGATACTCACCAAAATATGCCTTTTATTGGCCACAAAGCATTTGAAAGGTGTTTTATGTTTTATCACCACACACTAACTGCTTTTTAAAAGCATGGCATCTTCTTACCTCGAATTTTACATCCATGTATGTATATATTCACCCACCTGTACTCTCATTCCCTGTCTTGAATTTCTGGAGGGCATTCTGGGTTCAGTAGTTTAGAGGTTGCGGGAGAATACTGTTCACCTGTGCCTCAAGTGCACAGAGTGCTCCCTTCTGCAGCCTTCTTCGGTGCGTGGTCCCTCCTCTTTACCTGTCCTTTCCCAGCAGCCTGGACATACTGCAAAGAAAGCACTTCTCACTGTGAACCTCATGATCTGCTCATCAGTTTATGTACCCTTGCAAATAGTCCCAGAGCTAAGGCCCTCCCGGAGTTTCCACTTACATATTGTTACAGAGCAGGGTGTGGTGTTTGTATCTCTCTGTGTGTGTTGGGGGGAGTGTTGTGTTTGAGAAGGGACTAAGGAGAGAACTGAAGAGAAAAGAGAATACAATTCTTTGGCCTTCCTTATAAATTGAACTGAGAAGAACGTGAACTTTCTCCCTCCTCTGAACTCCCTCTGCACCTGCTGCCTGTACCGCTCATCTTCGTACTTAATTAGCACATTGCCTTAAATTAAAGTCGCCCAGGATCATAGAGGGATCTGATCTGCATAGTTACCTCAGGAATTCTGTGATGCCACAGCCGGTTACATGGGGTTCTATTTTCACCAAGGCTTCTATATCACTGGGGAAGAACTGTGATGGAAACTTTGGAGACCCCCAGGGTAGAAGGTGAGGACAAAATCTGTGCTCTATTCCCTTGGAAAGGTGTCCCAGGAAGTCAGAAAATTTATCCCGATGTGGGAAAAAATCAGAGGACTGTGCTGGACCTCAGATCTCACAGTAATGAGCAAATGAGCAGAGTTTCTGATGGCTTTCTCTGGGATTGTACCAACTCATCCCTGTCCAGCCCATCTCAGAAATCAATAGAGTGGCAAACATTTAGCAAGTGAGCCCGGCTGCAAATGCCATTCCCCTGGGTGGGAAAACCTCCTTTTCACTTGGGGAAGGAGGCACAGGCATCTTCAGCAGAAACAGTTGGAGGGAGACCCTAGGGGACAGGGGTAGAAGTGTGGGTGGTGTGGGTGGGCCCCAGAGCCTTCGTAAAGATGGCTGAAGCCTGGAGACCACCACTCTTCTTTTACTTCTTTCGTTAAGTTGCTCTGGCACACAGAGAAAGAGGTGGATACACTAAGGCCCTTTTTAACCCAAAGACCACCAGTGGTGATACTAAGTGTGTTGTGAGCCAAGGGAATTCTTGATGTAGGCTTGAGTCCACTTTCTCAGTCTGAAATGGACTGAGAAATTAAGGTGACAGTTCTTGTTTAAACAGTTCCTTTAATAAGTCTATAAATTATAAAATAACAAGCCAAAACAGCATTTTAGTGACGTCATCAGAGCCCAAATTCCAAGCCTGAGCTTTTCTCTGTTGTTCTGTTGTTGTTGTGATTATTATCACAACCTCTACCACCTGAATTAAAACAAAACAAAACATATACCTGATATATATTAAACAGTTATATCTTTTAACCAACACATATAATTAAATGTACAAGACATTCCCTCACACCAGTTTGCCAAGGCAGTTGCTGTGATGCAAATTATTGCCCAACACATCCTCTATCTGTTTCCCTCCAGAAGCTTGTCCTGCTTGTATTGCCTGGTGCTGCATTTTCTCTTTCCTTTTGCTTCCCACAGCCATGGTGGGGAGCAGGGCATGTATAAGTTTCAGATAATCTGCTACTTCTGATTATCTGCACCATTGCTTCCCAACATTAGCATGTATAATCAAGCGTTGACTTTATATTTGTCCATCGTACCTCCTCGGTTAAGTTCACAAAGGACAAAGCCACTGTCTGATCTGCTGAGTACCTAGGATGGTGCAGAGCCAATCATGGGCCCGTACCCACTAATTGGATGCCAGACTGAACGCCAGATGGCGGCTCTTTGATTTGGTGCCTCTCAGGTCTATTTAACCACAGTTCACATCCGCTGGGATTTAGATTCCATTTTATAACCCACATTCTTCTGATCTTGTTGTGAAGAATGTGCTGGAACAGCTCTTGACTATGATCTGCATTAATATTAAGAGCCTCTAACAGGGGACAGAGGCAGAGATGAGCTACGATTTTCCATCCTGGGCATGAGGACAGTTCAAGTGTATTAGTCCATTTGCTGTCGCACCTGTGACTAGAGGGCCACTAGAGGGCCAGTCTTTTTCTTTGTCTTTCTGGGATGTTGTATTTCTTAAATGTAAATACCCCTAGATAGGTAACACAGTAAATAGTTATTCATTCCTTGGTGTAAGCTGGCTGAAGTACCAAATTCAAATGGGATATTTAAGATGGGAACTTGGGTAGAGATTACATGGTTATTTAAATATCTATGGCCAAAGGACCCATTCTACAGGAAGTGGAGACCAAAAGACATGAAGGCCACTCATTGTGGAAGGTCTTTCTGAATGAACATGGTCCAAGCTTTCCTTAAAGTGTAGTCAGTGTGTAAGTAGGTAGGTATGGTGGGCAAAATAAAAACAAGGAACAGGAATCAAATGTGGTTTTCAGCTACCATCTTAAGGGAAGCCACTACTATAGCCTAGAGACTAATGCTGTAGAAACTTCGAAGGATTTCTTAAGATTTGTAACTTCACTGTATTTATTGTCACTGTTAGTTTTTGGTTGTTTTTTTTTTTTCCAGTAATTATTAAAAGTAAACCCTTAAAACCAAAAGAGCCTTTATGGTTATCTTGGGGGAAAACAAGGAAGAGGAAATAGCTGAGCAGACTGTTTTCCACACCACTGCCAGATCTTTGGGAGAAAAACCACATAGACGATCCATAAAATGAGAAGAACAGAAAGGGGAGCAGAGGAAGCAGACATAAGCCTAAGAAAAGACTCTGGGCTTAACACTAGAAAGGCCCATTTGGGGGCAGAAACCAAAGCTTTCTACATCCTCCAGAAGCTAGAACGAAGCCATGTTGGAGAGCAGGTACCCAAGTGAATAGTAGGGGAAGTCTGTGTTGGCAGAAAGAAGAGCTAGGCAGGAACTAGGGGAGCTACCCCTTCCCATGCTGTTCTGTCTAAGGCTGGCCTCCAATAAAGCTCAAGGGAGTAACTTCCCATGAGGTCCAGGGGCTCTAGAGTGGAAAGAAAGCTCTTGGTTTCAATTCCAGGCATGTACTTTTCTTCTTGAAGTGAGTTTAGATCACATTTCAGCAAGTGTCCTCCTGCAGAGAAAGGTCTTCATGTTAAAAATAAAGTTCACTGGAGACACATTTGATATTTCCGGTGGCATTTCTACCTGTCCAGCTTAGGGAGGTCTTAGCTCCATTGTCCCTCACTGCCTCACCACACTCCCTCATGCAATTCAAGTTGCTGGGTTTAATCTATAAAGTTTTAACAGTATGGGACCTAATTGTTTCTGAGGTCATCCCTGACACTGTGCATCCCCAGCTGGATGGAACCACATTCCCAGTGCTGATTTGAACTTGAGAAGAATAGAGCTGGAGTGTTTCTGATGTGGGGTGAAAGGATGATGGGTGGGGGGTGAAAAGGTATCTTTCAACACCCTTTTCTTGTGCAAGCGTTCAAATCCCTGATGTGCTACAAACACATTGCTTATTCTTAGGCAGTGAGGTCAAGAGCTTGGTATCTCAATTCATCTGCTTTGCTATAGGATTCATGACAAGTTTTTTGTTTTTTAGTTTTTTTGTTTTTTTTTTTTAAGAAAACTGAATAAAGTGAAAATATGGTTTGGTTGCCTCATGAGATATATATATATATATCACTGATTGGATGTGCATTTTTCATTTATCTTTTGGTTAGCATGAATGTTCCATGGCAAATTTTAATAAATATAATCCCCTTTTAACCTAGGTTGGGTAGGTATTTCAGGCTTCCTTGTTGAAACAAAATAGTAGGCAATAAGTACTTTAAGTATGCATACTTCCCAAATTTTGCAATGAACTTTGGATTTTTATAAAATATATATTAGCACAGATTGTAAAAATACATGTGAGTGTAGTGAATGTCATTCATAGAATTCCATCCTTTTAAAACTGAATGGTTCTACAACATGCCACCTTACTTCTTCCTGGAGGCATCTTTTGAGAGTGTCAGGGAGCTGGCTGCCCCTGATTGGATTGAGGGCAGAGTTGGACAAGTATGGACCCTGTGAAGGATACAGATGCTCAATTGCCCCACCCCTTGGGATGGGAACTGAAACCTTGTAAGATCTGCCTAAAATGGCAGCAAGCTAATTAAATGGAGAGGGAGAGTTACACAATAAATCTTGCCTGGTACAAAGCAGGCTATGTGTAGGAGGGTGCGGGGGAGCCCTGTGGAGGGGTGGAGAGACAGTCAGGCCAATTTAGCAGAGATGGCACCACGGCAAACTTGATGAAGATGCTCTCAGAAGTAATTGTCACTGTTGCTTTTGAACCCTATGGAAAAATAACCCGAAGCACCAAGAGAAATGAATTTTCCCTCAAGTCAATAAGTGAAGAAATCCTCAAAATGATGATTTTATTCCTCACAGTGGGAGAGAGAGAAAAAGAAAGAGAACAGGAAAGGAAGAAGTATTTTGCTTTCTTCTGCTTAGAAGTTTGAATAATGAGGCCCACAGGCAGGAAGGGAGAGTAATTGGGTAGAGGGGATGGACACAAGAAGGAACTCGGATGGGCCAGTATCTGGAATGATCTCGCTCTCATTTTCTGCATGAGTGAGACTACGGCATAGGACCGTCAATCACAGTCACAAGCAGCTCAGACTGCCACCTTCCGCTGCTGCTTCTCTCACCTCCTCCCTCCCAGCCTCCTCCCCCTTTGAAAAGCAGGTGTATTATGTGTGACTGGAAATTTGACCTGCTACTTTGATGCTATGTAATTTATTTTTTGTTGTCGTGGTGTTTTCTTTAAACTAGTCTTATGTTGCAGCTCATCTGGGTATTAGTACTTCTTTCCCTTGATCCTCAGCACAGAATTCTTGCAGACTCACCTGGCAAACATGAATTGAGCAAGAACTATACTGCTCTATTGAAACCTGCTTGTAAGTCCTTCTTACTGAGGTCTAAGTGGCCACTTGCTTAAAATGCCACTTCTTCTTGGAGATATCTGCATTTTCAAAGAATTTGAGGACTTGACTTATGGATGGGAAGTTATGTTACAGTCTGAGAGAAGAGAAACTTTCCGGGGCAATTTTTGCTGGGGAGAGTATTTGAGGTCAGGATTCTCCCTCACCTCCCATCGTGGCGGAAAAATGGCCTCCTTTCCCTCCCTAGGGGAGGAGTTGGGGAATAACGAGACTGCACTGTGGCAGGAAAGCAAATTCCTTGTCTAAGACTGACTGACCAGAGTTTTACTTTTTAAGTCATTTCTTCATTAGTACATCCCTGTCTGTCTCCCTGATCTTATATTTCAGTTTCTGGCAGGTTAATCAAGTGGCTGTAGCTAAATCATCTATTGTCCATGGGACACTGGCCACTTTCAGTCGCATTGCCATGCATGAGAGCTCTTTGGCCACACTGGCTACATTCTGCCTTGGTTGCCATCTCCCACAGCCCCGCAGCTGCTGGTTACTATGAACACCTCCCTTTGTTTTTGTTCTCAGAATGTCACAGTGACCAGCTTGCAGGTGGCATCCTGCTATAGATGCTGGCACAGATTTCCAACCATTATGCTGCCTGTACTGATTTTTTCCTAGTATTTGTTGCCAATGAGAGTCATTTTGATCTACCTCTCCTCCTTTTCCCTTTCCCCATGCATTGGGCTCCTTTGGAATCACTCAGGCCCAGTAATTAGAGAACCACCTCCTTTAATGCTAATCCTAAAAGTTCTAGATTTCTTTGGACTCAAATTCTGCCATGAGCAGCCTGGACCCACTGCATCTTGCTGACCCCTTCCTCCCTCTATCCCTATGCTCGTGCCAACACCCCCAGTCTTCCTTGCTTCATGCCCAGTACAGACATGACTTTTAGTCCTTCTCTGCTGAATCTTCTAGATGTGAAAATCACATGGGTCCCACTGACATCAGACCTTGGGTTGTAACACCCCAGGAGCCACCAACCCCTGAACAGTGCCACGGCACTTACCTCTCTTGCTGCAATTCATCAGGAACAAGTTGATTTCATGTTGAAATAAATGAGTTTTGCAGGTGCTACAAATAACATTTGTTGTGTGTCAGTGGGAATATGAGTGTGGGATGGAGTTGAGAAGGACTTTAGATTTGGGGGGCCATTTAAGGCTCTGTGAGGAATGAATATGATTTCCTGTGAGAAATAGCACAAAAAAATGAGCTCCTCAGAAGTCCCAAGAAAACCCTCTGGAGCCATGTGGAAAGGGTGTAACTTCTGTTGCAAGAGTGAACATCAAGGGAGCAGCAAGGAGGCAATGGACAAGCAGGATAAGAGATACAGTCTCACATCCAACAACTATGTTGAGAGTTACTTTGTGCAGTACTCATTCTAACACCCAAAGAGCATGAATACAGCCAACATTTACTGGGCACTTACTCTAAGGCAGTGTTCTAAGTATTATACATGCTTTGTTTCATTTAATCCTGCAGCCATGCTACAGTGGAATACTGTAATATCTCCATTTAAAGAAAAGAAACCCCTTATCTAAAATGACACAGATAGTGAGTGTTGAAACCAAACTTTGAACCCAGATGGTCTGTTTCCAGACTTTTTTTTTTTAAGATTTTATTTATTTATTAGGGAGAGAGAGAGAAAGCACAAGCAGGGGGAGTGGCAGAGGCAGAGGGAGAAACAGGCTCCTTGCTGAGCAGGGAGCTAGATGCGGAACTCGATCCCAGGACCCTGGGATCATGACCTGAGCCAAAGGCAGACGCTTAACCGACTGAGCCACCCAGGCATCCCTGTTTCCAGACTTTCACTTTTAACCTATGTTAATTCCATATAATGACAACACTTTTGTCTCAGTGCCTTTTCTAATACTAGCATACAGTATGCTCAATGCTTACATGCTGAAAGAAAATATTTTCTCAAGAAAGAAAATAAAGCCAATTAAACTTTATCAGAGGAGGGAGTGAAGCATCTATAACAGGATGCTGTTAGCAATGACTTTGTCTCCCTGGGACTGTAGTCTCAACTGGGCAGGGTACTAGAGGTCGGGATTACACAGCACTATGGAAGGGATCAGGATGTCTATGTTTCAAAGGGTCATAATCTCGGAGTTAGGACATGGCTTCTCACTCTAGCCACTTCAAACCTATTACTGTTATCCCTTGGCCACCCCATGCATAGTCACCCCTCCACATACTAGCCCTTGTGTCCTTTGCTTGCAGTCCTATTTCCCCACAGGACAAGCTCGTAATCATTGTCTAAAGATCACCACTTCTCTTGTTTTTTCTGACTCCCACTTCACCCTCTTGATTTAGAAGTAGCTAACTTTTCACATTTCAGTTTCTATAATTGTTTATATCCAGCCTTACCATTTTGCCATATACCTATTTACGATCTGTTTTCCCCACTCAAGTGAGCTCTTTGCAGGCAGAGTTATATTGCATTCACCAACGTACCCACAATACCAAGAATATCTGTGATACTAAGCATAGTGCCGGATGCATACTGGGTGCTTATTAATACATATTACATTGAATTGAGTTTCTTGTTTGCTGTGCTTTTCTCCAGTTCTCCAAAAGCTCAGCAGGAATGCGTGGGTGCTCAGTGCCAGAATAATTGCAGGAAACTCTGGTCTTAACTGGCCATCAGCCAGTTGCTCCATGGGAAGGTCAACTTGGTTTAAAGGTACAGGATTGAGTGGACAACAGGCACATGAAAAGATACTCAACATTACTAATCATCAGGGAGATGCAAATAAAAATGACAATGAGCTGTCACCTTGTACCTGTTAGAATGGCTCTCACCAAGAAGCTAAGGTTCAACAAGTAGTGGCAAAGATGTGGTGAAAAGAAAACCCTTATATACTGTTGACGGGAATGTTAAGTAGTCCAACCACCATGGAAAATAAGGAGATTCCTCAAAAAAAAAACCAAAAAAAACCCAAAACCCGAATGTCCATCGATGGATGAATGCATAAAGAAGAGGTGAGGGGTGTGTGTGTGTGTGTGTGTGTATGTACATGGGAAACAAACAAACAAACAAACAAACACATGTATGTGCACACACAATGGAATAATATTCAGCCATCAAAAAGAATGTGACCTTACCAATGATGTGGATGGAGCTAGAGTATATTATGTGAGCAAAATAAGTCAGAGAAAGACAAATACCATATGATTTCATTCATATATGGAATTTAAGAAACAAAACAGATGAATACAGGGGAAGGGGAAAAAAGAGAGGGAGGCAAACCATAACAGACTCTTAACTATAGAGAACAAACTGAGGGTTGATGGAGGGAGGTGGGTGGGGGATGGGCAAATGGGTGATGGGTACTAAGGACAGCACTTGCTGAGATGAGCACTGGGTGCTATATGTAAGTGATGAATCACTAAATTCTACTCCTGAAACCAATATTACCCTGTATGTTAACTAGAATTTAAATAAAAACTTGAAACAAAAAAATTTAGATCAAAAGCTTCTGCACAGCAAAGGAAATAGTCAATAAAACTAAGAGGCACCCCACAGAATGGGAGAAGATATTTGCAAATGACATTACAGATAAATGGCTGATATCCAAGATATATAAAGAACTTCTCAAACTCAACACTCAAAAAACAAATAACCCAGTCAAAAAATGGGCAGAAGACATGAACAGACACTTCTCCAAAGAAGACATACAAATGGCTAAAAGACACATGGAAAAATGCTCAACATCACTAGCCATCAGGGAAATACAAATCAAAACCACAATGAGATACCACCTTGCACCAATTAGAATGGCAAAAATTTATAAAACAGGAAACAACAAATGTTGGCAAGGATGTGGAGAAAGGAGAACCCTCTTACACTGTTGGTGGGAAGGCAAGCTGGTACAGCCACTCTGGAAAACAGTAAGAGTTTCTACTAAGTAGAGCTACCCTATGAACCAGCAATTGCACTACTAGGTATTTACCCCAAAGATACAGATGTAGTGAAAAGAAGGGGCACATGCACCCCAATGTTCATAGCAGCAATGTCCACAATAGCCAAACTGTGGAGGGAGCCAAGATGCCCTTCAATACATGAATGGATAAAGAAGATGTGGTCCGTATATACAATGGAATATTATTCATCCATCAGAAAGGATGAATACCCACCATTTGCATCGACATGGATGGAACTGGAGGGGATTATGCTGAGTGAAGTAAGACAAGCAGAGGAAGACAATTATATGGTTTCACTCATATGTGGAACATAAGGAATAGCACGGAGGACCATAGGGGAAGGGAAGGAAATCTGAAGGGGGAGAAATCTGAGAGGGAGATGAACCATGAGAGACTATGGACCATGGGAAACAAACTGAGGGTTTCAGAGGGGAGGGGGTGGGGGGAGAGGGTAACAGGGTGATGGATATTAAGGAAGGCATGTGTTATGATGAGCACAGGGTGTTATACGTAACTAATGAATCATTGAACACTACATCAAAAACCGATGGTGTACTATACAGTGGCTAACTGAACATAATAAAAAAATTAATGAATTAAAAAACAAACAAACTTAGATCTACCATAGGCTCCAGCAATTCTACTTCTAGGTATACACCCAAAGGAAATAAAAACAGGATTTCACCAAGATATATCCACATCCATGTTTATCGCAGCATTATTCACATTAGCCAAGGTATGGAAACAACCCAAATGCCCATCAATGATGAATGGATAGAAGAGATGATATATATACATAATGGAATAATATTCAGCAATGAGAAAAGAGGATATTGTGCCATTTGTGACTACATGAATGGACTTGAGCACATTATGCTAAAGGCGAAATCAGACAGAGAAACACAAATACTGTATTTTGTCTTTTATATGTGGAATCTAAAGAAGTCAAACCTGTAAAAAAAAAAAAACAGAGTAAAAGGTGGTTACCAGGGGATTCAGGATTGGTAAGACTGATGGTGTTTAAGGATACAAACTTGTAACAAGTCATAAATAAGCCATAGAGATCTAATATAGAGTTATAATGAGTATAGACAATAGTATAATGATGTGATAAATATTGCTTCAATAGCAGTCATATTACAATATCTAAATGTATCAAAGTAACACACTGTATACCTTAAATTTACAAAATGTAACATATCAAGTTTATTAAATACAAAAAAAAAATAAAGGTGCAAGACTGAGGAAGAATATGTTGTGAACTGGACTGAATGATGTTCTTAACCAGCTTCGGCCCATTGAACTGTCCCTTCAATTTTTTAAAAAAAATTTTATGTTATTGTGTTAATCACCATACTTGCATCATTAGTTTTTGATGTAGTGTTCCATGGTTCATTGTTTGCATATAACACCCAGTGCTCCATTCAGTACGTGCCCTCCTTAATACCCATCAACAGACTAACCCATTCCCTCCACCCCCCTCCCCTCTGAAACCCTCAGTTTGTTTCTCAGAGTCCATAGTCTCTCATGGTTCGTCTCCCCCTCCAATTTCTCCCCCTTCATTTTTCCCTTCCTACTGTCTTCTTCTTTTTTTTTTTTAAACATATAATGTATTATTTGTTTCAGAGGTACAGGTCTGTGATTCATGTCCCTTCAATTTTAACTCTTCCGTCAACCAAACAGCTTACTCAGCTTTTCAGGGGCCTATTACTTGATCTGAAAACATTGGCAACATTTTGACCTCCAATCTGACTTTAAGCCTGTTATAGATAATGCGTTTTCTCTGGATTAGGTGACGTGTTTTGGTTGTATTGGAGAAACATCAGTTATGTCTATGTCTTGGCTAGTATCAGCCAGAATTGGGAGTGTGCCAGCTTTCACTTCATTGCTAACAGACTCCCTAATTAACCTGCTAAATCTAGTGCACCATTCACTGTTGTTTTAGAAACAACATGCATGATATGTACACTTTTTCTTCCTCTACACTTTTTATTTGTTCAGGTTATTAGATAGTCAAATTCTCTTGCGCTGTGTATTAAGCCTTCTCAAAAGAAATGAAGATTTGAGAAACACCCAGTGGGGTTTGGTTTCTTTTGACAAGACTTGCTGTTGCTGCATCTACCCCTTATAATAGAGTTCTTCTTTGCCCTAATATTTAAATACATCAACTCACTTAATCTAAAGTGTCTCCTTTCCTTGTAATGTCTCCATTCTCATAAACTACTATTTGTAAAATAAAAGGCTGGAGAAGCCCTTTGAGGGAGTTCTCCTTTAAAAGGTCTGTATAGTGAGAGTAGAGGCCATGCCTTTTCATGGTTCTTGGGCTATGCATATGCATGCCTCCCCTTTGTCATGCCTGAAATAAATTTGCTACCTGTGTTTACACTTCATGCTTTGCACATAGTGCCTCCAAATTGCTACTCCTTGGGAGGCTAAGCCAAGGACGTTGTGTTCCATTTTCATGATGAAATGCAGATTTCCCATTGAACCTAATCAACCTTCATTGAAGAAGGTTGACAAGGCAGATACTTAAAGAATTCAGGTGGTTAAATTTATGGTACTGAAAAGAGTCCATTCCAAGAATATTCTCTGATTCCTAAGCTATGGAATTTTTATTTGATTGTGAATTAAATTACATTTTTATCACTTCAAGTCCTTCTCAATTTTGTGTCCCTCAAAGAGAGACAAACTTGTTGACAGTCATCGTTGGTCTCTGTCACATTCTGTCCCAGATTGAAAAGCTATGCTTTATACCAGCTAATAGAACTGAGATTTTTGCATAAGAGAGCATGATATCTTTGTAGTCAGGAAGAACTAACATATCTTGAGTTACTAACCATGTGCCAGGGACTGTGCTAGATTTTAATATGTGCTAAATCATTTTCTAGCAACTCTGTGGGTGGGTGCTATTATCCCGGCTTCAGAAATAAAGCACTGAATGAATCATACATGATTCCATGCTTCCTTTCACATAGTTTGCCTGTCCATGCTCCTTAACACCGTTGTGTATTTGGTTACCCATCCAGGATCCACTTTCTCTTTGGTAGATCACATCAGCATCCCTTGCTCACCTTTCCCTCTAGCGACATCAGCATCATCATCATACATCTTGTGCATTGGGCCTTTCACTAGCATGGAAGTTTTGTCCAGGAGTCAGGATATCCTAGACTATGGGTGGCATATATGGCTTGAGTCCCAATGTCAAACAACACAGCTTATGGATAACAGGAGTAAAAGCATACATGCCTTACACACACACACACACACACACACACACGACAAACTATAACAAGGAAGTTTCTTTCCCAGTCTGACTCAACCTGCTTCAGAGCAGGGTCAACAGCAAGGCCTTGGTTTTTCCAGAGTGTAGGATAGGCTTGGTTCTGTGAAGTAGAGGGTACAGCTCTGGAGCCAAGCCGAATTGCTTTGCATAATGAAGGAGTAAGAAAGTTGCAGTTTCTAGGGCAAGGGAAGATCCAGGAGTAAGTGACAGGCAAAAGGGCAGAGCTGCGTGCCATCATAGGCAGGGAAACACTCAGGATTGACATGGCTGAAAAGGGAATTTGAGTTCCAGTGGGAACATTTAAGAAGTTTGCAGTAAGATATCCTATGTAAAACTCTTTTTTCATCATTTGCTAATGCCAGCCCCTTTTTTAGGGTGATTGGATTTTTTGGTGGAATTTAGAAAGGTGCTAAGTTCTACACTGAGGATAAGGCAAAAACAGAGGGAGTAGGTTTGTGTGAAGGAGCTGCAGGAATTGAGGAAGGGAGGGCTCAAATGGTCTAAGAGAGACATTTTAGGCTTTGTATGGGATCGTTTGAATAAAGATATCTGTATTATCAAGTACAGCCTTTCCCAATCTAAGGTTCCTTGCCTAAAGCATAGAACAAAGAAAATGACTTTAGGAACTGTTTTCTCCGTTTTCTCAAGGTTGGTATGAGTGGTAGTGTTTTAGATGCACTGAAGAGGAGCCAAATTTTTACATGCCTTGTGGATGCTTTAGGCAAGACTTGTCAAAGTCGTACAGGCACTGCATTCAGCCCACTGCCTGGCCTCGCACCAGGACCACTCTGTCTGCTTCTGTGTTGTCGATGGCAGCTCTCCTGCTGCAACAGCAGAGTCGAGTGGTCGGAACAGAGGACGTACGGCCCACCGTTGTGTGTCCTTTTATGAGATGATCAGGTGCTGCCACAAGAGGAACCACATGAGAAAGACCCCAGGGTGGTTAGGAGGCAAGAGTGGATGGCAGGCTTTAGTCACTGCATTATTACGGTTCCTGCTGGAGGGGCAAAGCAGAGCAGAGTGAACAGTTTAGGGTTGGCTAGTGTGAATGCATTTCAGCAGGCTTCGGGCTATTGGGTTAGTCTTGGGTTGTCCACTTCCTGGACCTGGGGTGATTAAAATGGAAGCACATTTGCCTCTTGGGGAGTGCTGGCCGGATAGAGGAAGTATGGCTTTGGACTGCTTAGTTTACATGGCAAAAGCATGTTCCCAGTTGGACCCTTTGATTTCTCTAAGAACTGGCTCGCTCCTCATCCAGAAAGGTTTTTTTTAAAAGAAATCCAAACATTATAATAGGCAGAAAATTAAAAATAGATACAATACACCCCCAAAGTCTAAAATAGGTTCTATCTGGCTCTGTAAGAAGGTTTGCCACTGCTTGATTTAGGGCAGTAGGTCTTCACTAGGTCTTCATTTTTTTGTGAACCCCAGTTGAGAAAGGCTGACCTAGTACATCTAGTAGTGTCTTAGATGGAATAAGCAACTTAGAATTTGGCTGGGAATGTGTCCTCACCAAGGATGCCAGGATACATAGTACCAGGGAGTAATTATTAACTATGCAGAGGATGCTGGCTTTCACCAAAGATGATTTTCGAGACTTAGTCATATCTGAAGGAATCTAGACCAAAAAGAGGGAAACATCATGGTTGCACCTTTGCCAGGATGCTGCTCAATTTATGCCCTGAATTTAAACCCAGCTGAGAAAAGAACTCTCTTGAAGGAGTCCATCATGGCCATGGGTTTATTGGAGCTGAGGGGAAACTCAAATATACACATAGTCCCCTTTCTCAGAAAGATAGGCTTCATTTCCCAAGTGTACGCAGAGGCCGTGGTAGCAGTCTCAAGCACCAGTTTTATTTGAGACTGCTTTTTACGCATCCTGCATAAGCAAAACCTCTTATTTTTGGCTTTTCCCATTGTACTTTGTACAATGGCGCCTGTGGACAAAGGTGGGTGTGGGCTCTGTTTAGAGATCTAACCTCACTGGGGCCTCAGCAGCCCCACCGGTGCCTTTCTCTGGGGCATTGTTTAATCCTAAGAAACTGTCTTTTTAAGAAGGCTTTTCCCTTTGCTCTGATACTCCTTTTAGCTAGAGCATTACCGTTGGAAAACTCCTCAGCTGAAAGTTGCAGGTGTCATTTCTGAAGTCTATGCCCCTAAGCACATTTGCCATGTGATTCTCATTCTTCCTCTGCATTTGGATGTTACAGGCCTTAAGTAACGTTTCTTTCTCTCATAATTTTTTTTTCCTGCAATAATGGGATATGCCTCTAGTGCTTCTTTTTCCTTGTGAGTTTCCCTGTGCCTTAGGAAGTCCCGGCTAAGGCTTTGACCGCCTAACCTTCTTCTTTAGTGACTTCCTTTCCTTCTCTACCACGTGGAAGGCTGGCCATATTTACTGGACTGAGCGCGCTCTTTCCTCTCTCCTTTTTTGATTTCTGGCCTAGACAGGAGTGATACTCAAATTTTCAACCTTCAGCATAGCGCAGGCACCAGCCAATCCAAAGAGATGCTGGCTAGGTGAGGCATGAGGGTGTGTTGTTACGTACCAGTGCATTGTTGCTGAACACCAGCCCAGCCCTAGACATCGGCTTTTAGAAAATGTATGCTTGTATATTTTTTTTCTTAAGGGGACCTTACAGTGAAACGTGAAAAATCAGTGTGTTCTAGTCAATAAGATCATGTATTTTCAAGCAATTCCTCATCCAACTTCTTAACGCTGAGTTGATTAAACTCACCTAGGAAGTATTATCACAGCAGACCCAAATCTTCATTTGGAAGAAGCAGTCCAGGACTCAGTCTTTTGTTGTCTTTTCCAGGTCCCTGTTAGTATGTTTTATTTGTTCCTCCCATTTCCCTGGAGGCCAAATTTCACACAATTTTGAGCCTACTCCAAAAACTGCCCGCCCTCATTGGTGTGCTGGAGCTGGCTCACACAGGCTCACCAGAAGCTTGATTGTGTACATCTCTTCCCAAATCCATGTTCAGTGATACTGTATCGAATGCTTGAAATCAGCCATGGAGGGAGTATTCAGAAATTGGCAAACACTACAAATAAGGCTGTTGTTACTTTTTTTTCTGAGGAGTGGGTTGTTAAACACTAACCATCATAATACTGCATCTCCACCTACAATAACTGAGTGACCTTGAAACTCACCCCCAGTTAATGCTGTGAATATTTATGCTGGTCTTATATTAAAGTTGTCTTTTTCTGAAATCCTTTATGTAACTGTCCCCACTCTCAAGCATATTTCCGCAATTGCTCTTAGAAGTAGAGACTATCTTCAGCTGAGCATTGAAACAGCATTTTCTTTATCTAGGCTCCCTTTAGGGAAACATTACAGGGAAGACTACACTCTTGCTCTCTTGTTCTATGGAATTTCTTTGGACTAGAACAACCCTTTTTTACCTAGGACAAGTAAAACATCCCTTTGCCTTTTCTAATCATCTCTTTTTGAGCCACTTGATCCAGGACATCTCTTTTTCCCTTTTATATCTATTTGCCCCCAAGATTTTATTTTCATATTCAGATTGGCCTAGGTAGTCCTCTGAGATCTCCTAAGGAATCTTTTCTTTCTTTCTCCTAGAGCTTCTGATATGATAATAAAATGATGCATATTTTTAAAGCAAATAAGTTTCTATCTGGTGCAAACTTGATTCCTTGGAACTATTCAGACACAGGCCTTTTTTTGAGATTCTGTATCCTTTATGAAATAAAAATGTCCATTGATAAAATCTACCATCTGGGGAAACTAATGGATAGCATGGTGATTATAGTTAATAATACTGTATCACATATTCAAAAGTTGGTAAGAGAGTAGATCTTAAATGTTCTCATTACAAAAAAGAAATAGTAATTATGTGACCTGATAGAGGTGTTAGCAAGCACTATGGTGGTAAACATTTTGCAGTATATCTAGCGTATCAAATCAAGGCACTGTATACCTTAAACTTACACAATATTATATGTCAACTATATCTCAATAAAGCTGGAAAAAAAGCCATTGTCCCTCTATGGGTGAAGACAAAGTCTAGGTTTTTAAAACCTGAAGCCATGGTCAAAAATTATGTATTTAATAAATAGAGTCAAACCAAGATCATGACACAGAAGGTAACAATTGGAAATGTATGAACATGCTGCATAATCTGGAAAGCGACACCCTCCCCTTCTCATAGTTGGCTCTGAATACAATTCAAAATAATATAAAAGAGCTAATTTCTAGAATGCACATTCACCTCTTTTCTCCTAGTTGTCTTTCAAGTTTAAGCTCAAATATCACCTCTATAAAGACTTCTCTGACTCCCCTGGCAGACTCTTTCCTGTGCACTTTGTCCATTCTGTTTTATTACACTTGTATTGTGTAATAACTCTTTCTTGCATTCTTCTACAATGCTAGGAAACCATCTTAGATCAGATACCTTTTATTCTTCTTTATATTCCCAGGACTTAGGACAAGACATGGCTGGAACTTCATAACGTTTGGTTAATGATAAAATGCAACATTTTTTTCCTAGGGTTTATAAAGGTTACATAAAAAATTAAGAAGTGTCATAGAAAACTAAAGTCATTGGATTCAGTGTTCCATTTGAGAGCTGTTGATCCTTTTGTCTGATTCAGAGTAGAACAAACTAAAGGTAGTTATGCTACCATTGAGATGAATCTTTGGTTTTCTTGTCCCTCTCTAGGGGGCTAAAAATGTACTTTGAGTTTTGCAACCTGGTTGTGGTGGTAGATAGGTGCAGAGTAGCATCTTGCTTTGATGATCCAATGTCTTAGCCCAATTGCTTAGCACAGCCATTCTCTTCTGGCTTATTGAAATGAGTTTATGATTTCAGAAAATCTGGGTTTTCACTCTTGCCTGTGCCAATTAAAGTTTATGTGTTGTTACCCACGTCATCTAATCTTGGTGAGTCTCTGGATCCTTATTCATAAGATAGGCTTAATAACATCCATACCCATGAGTTGATTTGAGGATCATACAGGAGACCTTGTAAACATTTATTCTCTAGAAATCAGTGTTTTTATATGAGTGATTATTGCTAAAGTCAGCTAGAGTTAACTGTGGATGTGGATCCTGAGCAATGCAGAAACTCTGTAATTATGAGCCATGTGCCATTTCTCCTCTGACATTTCAGGATATTCATCTTTCTCATCACACAAAAAGAGTTAACCTGGAAATGGCCATGATTCATGGCTTATCCTGAAGTGAGTTATTTTTTTTTCTTTTTCAAAAGTTTGAACTGATACAATTTCACCAACTTCTCTGCCTCTAAGACCACACAGGCTTTTTTTTTTTTTTTTCCCTTCCAAGTCCCCCTCTCAAGTAAAATACTTCAATCTCTTTCTTGTGATTGTGTAACTCAGAAATGTCTAAAGCTATAAGCTTCAAACTTGGCAGGGTTGTCATCTTCACTATGAAAGAAAAAACAAGGAAAATTTGAAGGAGAAAGCTTTCACTGTATTTTTTTTTCTTTTAAGTTAGTTAAGTGTAAAAAAATAACGTGGAGTTGTTATTTACATGTTTTCATTCTCCTTGCTAATAACATCATTGTATAGCCTGAGGAGATTTCAAAATCACCATCCTATTGACAAATAGGTTAGAGACATATTCCTATTCTAATCAGGGATGGTGTATAATGCTTGTTCTAGTCTTGCAAGCAGTAAGTGTTTCTCATCTTCTGTTAGACTAATTTGTATCCAGGTCTAATATCAAAGTCAATTATGGTAAGTAAAAGAGGTGATTGTCTCCAGGGTACTGCCCCACCCCAGAACCCTCCCCTACTTTTAACACAAATGAAATTCTAACTTCAGATTTTCCTTTATCTAGACAGCTATACTTTTTTTGCAAAAAGGCAAATGGTGGTTATTACCTATGGACCACTTTGAACTAATAAAGAATCTGAAAAAATTTTTGAAGGGAGTTGGATGAGGTTGTATATGTAGACTATGTGTGTAAAGATTAGCAAGAGGGGGCTCAGAAGATAGAACAAATAGGATGAAGCAGTTAGCATTTAATTGACCTAGTTTTTATATGAAGGAAGGGACATACTTAACTGCAATTCACTTATAAGGAATGAGAACTCCAGAGGGCACTCTCAAATTTATAGGGACGATCTATAAAAACAAGTTCTTCACAGGCAACATGATGACAATAAATTCATATCTTTCAATAATCAGTCTCAATGTGAATGGCCTAAATGCTCCCATAAAATGGCACAGAGTTGCAGATTGGATAAAAAGATAGGACCCATCCGTATGCTGTCTATAAGAGACTCATTTTGAACCTAAAGATATATCCAGACTGAAAGTGAAGGGATGGAGATCCATCTTCCATGCCAGCAGACCTCAAAAGAAAGCTGGGGTAGCAATTCTTGTATCAGACAAATTAGATTTTAAACTAAAGACCGTAGCTAGAGACACGGAAGAACACTATATCATTCTTAAAGGGTCTATCCAACAAGAAGATCTAACAATTGTAAATATCTATGCCCCCAACATGGGAGCAGCCATCTACATAAGCCAACTGTTAACCAAAATAAAGAGTCATATTGATAACAATACGTTAATTGTAGGAGACCTTAATACTCCACTCTCAGCAATAGACAGATCATCTAAGCAGAAAATCAACAAAGAAACAAGAGCTTTGAATGACACACTGGACCAGATGGATCTCATAGATATATACAGAACATTCCACCCTAAAACAATAGAATACTCATTCTTCTCAAGTGCACAGGGAACTTTCTCCAGAAAGGACCACATACTGGCTCACAAATCAGGTCTCTCCGATACCAAAAGATTGAGATTATTCCCTGCATATTCTCAGACCATAATGCTTTAAAACTGGAACTCAATCACAAGAAAAAATTCGGCAGAAATTCAAACACTTTGAAGCTAAAGACCACTTTGCTCAAGAATGTTTGGGTCAGCCAGGAAATCAAAGAAGAACTTAAACAATTCATGGAAACCAATGAGAATGAAAACACATCAGTCCAAAACGTATGGGATACTGCAAGGGTGGTCCTAAGGGGGAAATACATAGCCATCCAAGCCTCACTCAAAAAAATAGAAAAATCCTGAATTCACCAACTAACTCTACACCTTAAAGAACTAGAGAAAAAGCAACAAATAATGCCTAAGCAACACATTAGAAGAGAAATAATTAAGATTAGAGCAGAGATCAATGAATTAGAAATCAGAAACACAGTAGATCAGATCAACGAAATGAGAAGCTGGTTCTTTGAAAGAATTAATAAGATTGATAAACCACTGGCCAGACGTATCCAAAAGAAAAGAGAAAGGACCCAAATTAATAAAATTATGAATGAAAGGGGAGAGATCATGACTAACACCAAGGAAATAGAAACAATTATTAGAAATTACTATCAACAACTATATGCCAATAAACTGAGCTATCTGGATGAAATGGATGCCTTCCGGGAAACCTATAAACTGCCAAGACTGAAACAGGAAGAATTGACAACCTGAATAGGCCAATAACCAGTAACAAGATTGAAGCAGTGATCAAAAACCTCCCAAAAAACAAGAGTCCAGGGCCTGATGGATTCCCTGGGGAAATCTACCCATCATTCAAAGAAGAAATAATACCTATTCTACTGAAGTTGTTTCAAAAAATAGACACAGGAGGAAAGCTTCCAGACTCATTCTACAAGGCTAGCATTACCTTAATCCCCAAGCCAGGCAAAGACCCCATCAAAAAGGAGAATTTCAGACCAATATCCCTGATGAATATGGATTCCAAAATCCTCAACAAAATCCTAGCTAATAGGATCCAACCATACATTAAAAGGATCATCCACCACTACCAAGTGGGATTTATCCCCGGGACGCAAGGGTGGTTCAACATTCGCAAATCAATCAATGTGATAGAACACATTAATAAGAGGAGAGAGAAGAACCATACGGTCCTCTCAATTGATGCAGAAAGAGCATTTGACAAAATACAACATCCTTTCCTGATTAAAACTCTTCAGAATATAGGGATAGAACATTCCTCAAGTTCATAAAATCCATCTATGAAAAACCCACAGCGAATATCATCCTCAGTGGGGAAAAGCTGAGAGCCTGTCCCTTAAGATCAGGAACACATCAAGAATGCCCACTCTCACCACTATTGTTCAAAATAGTACTAGAAGTCTAGCTACAGCAATCAGACAACAAAAAGAAATAAAAGGTATTCAAATTGGCAAAGAAGTCAAACTCTCTCTTTTCGCAGATGACATGATACTTTATGTGGAAAACCCAAAAGACTCCACCCCCAAATTACTTGAACTCATACAGCAATTCAGTAATGTGGCAGGATACAAAATCAGTGCACAGAAATCAATTGCTTTCTTATACACTAACAATGCAACTGTAGAAAGAGAAATTAGAGAAACGATTCCATTTACAATAGCACCAAAAGGCATAAGATACCTCAGAATAAACCTAATCAAAGAAGTAAAAGATCTATACTCTAGGAACTACAGAACACTCATGAAAGAAATTGAAGAAGACACAAAAAGATGGAAAAACATTCCATGCTCATGGATCGGAAAAATAACCATTGTTAAAATGTCTATGCTACCCAGAGCAATCTATACCTTCAATGCTATCCCGATCAAAATTCCAATGACATTTTTCACAGAGCTGGAACAAACAGTCCTAAAATTTGTATGGAATCAGAAAAGATCCCGAATCACCAAGGAAATGTTGAAAAAGAAAAAGCCAGGGGCATCACATTGCCCGATTTCAAGCTATATTACAAAACAGTGATCACCAAGACAGCATGGTACTGGCACAAAAACAGACATATAGACCAATGGAACAGAATAGAAAGCCCAGATATGGACCCTCAACTCTATGGTCAAATAATCTTCAACAAAGCAGGAAAAAATATGCAATGGAAAAAAGTCTCTTCAATAAATGGTGCTGGGAAAATTGGACAGCCACATGCAGAAGAATGAAACTTGACCATTCTCTAACACCCTACACAAAGATAAACTCAAAATGGATGAAAGACCTCAATGTGACACAGGAATCCATCAAAATCCTAGAGGAGAACAGAGGCAGTAACCTCTTTGACATCGGCCACAGCAACTTCTTTCAAGATACATCTCCAAAAGCTAGTGAAACAAAAGCACAAATGAACTTTTGGGACTTTATCAAGATAAAAAGCTTCTGCACAGCAAAGGAAACAGTCAACAAAAGAAGGAGGCAACCCACAGAATGGGAGAAGATATTTGCAAATGACACTACAGATAAAGGGCTGGTATCCAAGATCTATAAAGAACTTCTCAAACTCAACACCCAAAAAACAAATAAGTAAAAAAATGGGCAGAAGACATGAACAGACACTTCTCTGAAGAAGACATACAAATGGCTAACAGACACATGAAAAAATGTTCATCATCATTAGCCATCAGGGAAATTCAAATCGAAACCACATTGAGATACCACCTTACACCAGTTAGAATGGCAAAAATTGACAGGGCAAGAAAACAAATGTTGGATTGGTTATGGAGAAAGGGGAACCCTCTTACACTGTTGGTGGGAATGCAAGTTGGCACAGCCACTTTGGAAAACAGTGTGGAGGTGCCTCAAAAAATTAAAAATAGAGCTACCCTATGACCCAGCAATTGCACTCCTGGGTATTTAACCCAAAGACACAGATGTCGTGAAAAGAAGGGCCATATGCACCCCAATGTTCATAGCAGCAATGTCCACAATAGCCAAACTGTAGAAAGAGCCGAGATGCCCTTCAACAGATGAATGGATAAAGAAGATGTGGTCCATATATACAATGGAATATTATTCATCCATCAGAAAGGATGAATACCCAACTTTTACATCAACATGGATGGGACTGGAGGAGATTATGCTAAGTGAAATAAGTCAAGCGGAGAAAGTCAATTATCATATGGTTTCACTTATTTGTGGAACATAAGGAATAGCATGAAGGACATTAGGAGAAGGAAGGGAAAAATGAAGAGGGGAAATTGGAGGGAGAGATGAACCATGAGAGACTATGGACTCTGAGAAACAAACTGAGGGTGTTAGAGGAGAGGTGGGTGGGGGGATGGGTTAGCCTGGTGATGGGTATTAAGGAGGACACATACTGCATGGAGCACTGGGTGTTATACGAAAACAATGAATCATGGATCACCACATCAAAAACTAACAATGTATTGTATGGTAACTAACATAACATAATAAAATAAAAATTTTTTTAAAAGTATAGGGAAGGAAGTAAGAGTCTGGCCAAGAGTCTGGCATAGACGAAGCAACATGGAATGTGAGATGAAGAGCAGAGAGATGTCCAGAAGATTTACATCCTTCTCTTTGTCCAGGAGTGACAAACATATGAGGCATGGCAAGTTTGGCTGGCTGAGGTTTCCTACAGAATGATGCCCAGTATCCTTAGCATATTTAGTCACTAGCCAGATCTCCATGTGCTAAAGACAGAGGAGATGGAGGTCCAAGTGGCCAGCTAACCTCCAGGTTACTCTTTTCTTAGAGTTCCTCATCAGGAGCAATTTGCAATTTGTATTTGCTAGAAAGAAATAAAACGAGAGAAATCTAAAAACAAAAACCTACAGTGTTGTTGCAAAATACATGACTTACAAATTCTGGAATTCTGGGATTTTATGTATGGGGAACTCATAGTTGGAAAAAGAGCATGGGGTACTTGGGCTGCAGGAAACTTGCTCAAGTTATATTAGTAGTGGAAATTTTTTGAAAGGGCACACATGGCAGTAGAGAAGACAGTACGCTCACGGGAATCTAGGTACATTGATTACCCATGTTCCTGGATAGTGCTGAGCACTAGAGTCATCTCTCTTGTTCTCCTAGGAACAAGAATCTATAGATCTGCACTCTGACACCATTAACAAGTCTCTGTTAATCTCTGTTTATGCCTCCCCTTCTGTCTTTTCTCATTGCCCGTCAACTATTTGGAGATCCAAAGTGACTAGACAGACTCTGGAGTTAAAATACCTAGTTTCAAACACTAACTCTATTCCTGTCTGTGCATGTTACCTAACCTTAGTCTTCTCATCTGTAAAGTAGGAATAATAATGGTACTTACCTCATTGGTTGTTTTGATAACTAATGAGTTCATATATTTAAAGCCCTATCGCTAATATAATTTCCTACTGTTCTAGCTCTGGAGAAAGATACAGGATGTCCTAGAAAATTATATTATCTCCATCATGTAGAGTTTTTCTTGCAAGAGTAACAGATGGGTGGTGACCAGCGACTGACCACATTTGGGTCAGATTTCTGTGATGTCTAATCCATGGCCAACCCTTGTTTATAAAACACCCTAAGGCCATTTTCCTTAGGAAAAGGCTGTGGGTAGACAATTTTCCTTAGAAGGGATGGTAGTGTGGCAAGCTGTGACTGGCAAGCCCATTTTGGGAGGGATTAGTGTAAAGAGGATGCTTCATCTAATTAACTAAATCCATCCATCATGCTGCTATTACAGTTTCTGACCCTTCTTTCTTTCTCATTTAACTCATGTAATTACTTCAATTATGCACTTCTTCAATTATTATAATTATGTATTTTTTATTGAAGACATTCTTAGATGGTATGATGTTGGCAAGACGATATCTAAGCTTCCTTTCTGTCTTGATATTCAATTAGGATGTCTTTACAATGATTCCTGTTAGTTTGGAGGGCAAGGGCCCTGTCTTCTTGTTTACGGCTATATTCCCAGAATTAGGATAGTGCCTGACATGTGATAAGTGCTCAATAAATATTAGTTGAATGAATGAATAAAAAGGAGATTTGGAAGAGGGAAATGGTCAGGCAGAGTGATACTGGGCATACATTTTATGGTCTTTCTCTAATGTTTAATGTCTAACGTTTTTCTATTATAAGATAGAAAATTATCCATCACTCATATTTTACTGGTTTATTTTTCTTACTGGACCAAAATAAACCCTCTGGAGGTTAGTGCAATGAGCTAAGCCAGGCGCTGAACAGGCAGCAATAGGAGATGGAGATGTTTACACCCAGAAGTTGAACTGGCGTATTGCTGATAACTAGGAAAAGCATCACCAAAGTCACTCTGCAGTTGCCATGGATACTATCTTGGGTGCTCTGAGGTGTCATTACACAGTGGAAAGAGTCATGCAGAGTTGGGCTCAAATCCCAGGTCTGCTCTTCTTTGGCTGTATGTCCTTGAACAGGTTATTTAAACTCTAGAGCCTCAGTTTTCTTATTTAGAAGATGCAGAGTTAGATTAGAGATGATAATGGCGCTTATCATATAGTAAACATTTTCCATTACCCAGCACTAATCCTTCTCAATTATTCTGTGCAGTACATGTTATTATTCCTATTGACAGATGAGACAACCCAGGTGCAGAGAGCAAACTGATTTGTCAAAGTCATACAACTGATAAGAGGTGGAGCTAAGATTTAAACCAGGTTTGGCCTGAATCTCATACCTTGAATAGAGATAATTTATGTAAACTGCCTGTGCCTAGCACACGCAGCCATTTAATAAGGGGAAATGTTAAGATTAGTTCTCAATATGTACGGCCCTCAGGACTTTCTCATCCTCACCGTTTCTTCCCAAGTCAGAGAGCTTTAAAGACCCTCCTTCCCACCTCACCCCATTTCCTTACACAAACTCATGAGCTTCAAAGACCTTGTAAATGAAGTGAAACAACAGCGAACACAACTGGCTACTTTCTAGACAGTGTCAGGAAAGGACAGTCCATTTCCTTGGTTTGAGGATCATTTAGGGGTTAGTATGTGTCTTACAGTGGCATGCTCAGATCCCTGACAACTGGGTAAAAATGGGTCAGGTAGGCTTTTCTACCAAGTAAACACAGAAAAGTGGGTGTTCAAACCTTTCTCCCGCTCACCATCATGCATCAGCATTGCTTTTTCAAGTGTTCGGAGCTATAGCCATGAGACATTCTTTATAAACCCAAATTTGATTCTGTTCTCTGGATCAAAGAAATGATTACACCCTGGAGGGCTTAAACTATTATACAAGAAGAAAGAGAAGAAGAGGGTAAACGCTGAGATGGGGAATAATTATTGCCAAAGGTGAAGGAGATTGACTGGGAGCATGATACCTGTATAATTGAGGCAAAGTGAATATAAAAATCTGTGCTTATTTCCAGCATGCACATTCAGAGGTCCTTGGCAACTGGTGTGTACAGCAGGTGGGGTGCTTAAATGTTTGCTTCTCTTGGATCTTTGCTTTTATAATCTGCTTTTACAAGGCCTATTTAAGGAGTCCACTTTACTGCTGGCAGGGGAGTGGAGCACAATAAAGCTCTATTTAAAAACAATCCCAGTTATCTTAAATTTCTTATGGCATTCTTCAAGTGTTAAATCTGCAGAGGAAGATAATGGCAACTCTCTCCTGACCTTAAAAAGAATTTCCGGTAATGGTTGAGTTTCCCAGCATAAGCTCAGGTGGTGGGGTGAGTGGAATGGGAAACCAGAGAACCTGACCTGGATCTACATGCATAATTTCCTGCCCCTGTGGGTTCTGTTCTTTATGAGAAGCTGGAGTTTTTTTCTGATTTTTCTAGGAACTTATTTCAGGGTCTCCTTCTGGACTCTGGGAAGGATTGCATCCCAGCCAACAAGCTGTATTAGACAAATAAGGGGCAGGCCAGGGTTGTAGTTGAGGAAATTCTATCTCAAATCTTGGCTTCCTCACCTACCTTCACTTTCTAGATTGCCAGTTTCATTTTCATGGTGAGACTAGGGTCAGTCTGGATGCGATATGGCTTATTAAAGGGAATATGCTATGCTCCTTGAAGTTCAGAGCTCAGCCTGGTCTTTCCTGACCCCCTTTCCTCCTTCTTCTCTTCTTCCTCTTCCTGGCAGTCCTGCTCCTCCTTCTCTTCATCTGTTTTCCCCTCTTTCTCTTCTTCCCCTTCTTTCTTTGGTGTCTCAGTCCACACTTTTTTTTTTTTTAAGATTTTATTCATTTATTTGACAGAGAGAGACACAGCAAGAGAGGGAACACAAGCAGGGGGAGTGGGAGAAGGAGAAGCAGGCTTCCTGTAGAGCAGGGATCCCGATGCGGGGCTCGATCCCAGGACCCTGGGATCATGACCTGAGCCAAAGGCAGACGCTTAATGACTGAGCCACCCACGCGCCCCCCAGTCTACACTTTTATTTTTCATCTATTCTACTTTCTCCACTTCATTTTTTACTTTCTCTTCCTCCATATTTCAAACCTAACTCATCTTTGTAGTTGTGTCCTTCATGTCTCTTCCTTTCCCCTCTATGATATTTTCCATTTTTTTCAAAGTAATATTATTTGTTTATCACCTTTTTAAAAGAATTGACATCGTTAATGGCATGAAACCCCCAGGGGACAGAAGTGGAAATAAGAAGCTCTGTTCCTCAATACCCAGATGGACTGACAGGAGGGGGGGAAATACAGCACAAAAGACTAGCTCCAGGGCCCCAGACAAATTAATCTGGGCTGAGTGCTGCCTACTCTTCTCTGGATGGCTCTGTTGGTCCCACTAGACTGTTTTATCAACTGTCTGGCCCTCTATACCAAAACTTGTAATTTATTTATCTGTTGGTTTTTGTTCCCACCCCCAATAAGTCTGCAATTATTTGCTTTTGAAGACAAACATTAACATTGTTAAAAGCCTCCCATAGGTGCTTACCCACTCACCATGCTCAGAAACCCAGCTGGAGTGGCACCAGAGATAACACTGCAAATCATTGTTAAGGAAAGCTTTGCTTCTGAGGATAGCAGAAAACCAGTGATGAGAGCCAAACAAAATATCTGAGCCCTAGTCAGCAAAAGAAGAAAAGAGCATGAGGTGCAGACCTTGTAAAAGGTACCATGAAATGTACTGCAGCCAGAATGAGTAAAGAGGCAGGAGCAAAGCCCGTGTGGGTGGAGGGACTGATGCAATGGGCAAAGCAGGAAGGGGAAGATTGGTGGGCAAGAAGGCTGAGTTTAGAGACCTTTGATGTTCTTAGAAATGCACTTCTCAGTCCTCCTTCAAAGAAGAAATTGTTGCCTCAGCGTCAGGGAATGCTGTCCTCTGCAGACAGTCTTCAGCTCTCAGTCCATTTAGGGATTGGATCAGCTGCAGACAACTTCTTGTCAAAGGCCATACTTTCCTGAAATGTCGTACATCTAATGATTGATGGAGATGGAAGGAAAAAGACTCACCTACTTCAGGCCAATGCAGGACAACTCTGCTGGGACATTTTAGCCCTAGATTGGCCAAGGCTGTCTTTTTGGTTTGTGTTGTAGCTCCACCTCTCCCTCTACCCATTCTTCTTTCTTTTTTCTCCCACAGGAGCTTCCCTAATGAGTATCCTCCATAGACGGAGTAACCTCCATCTTAGTCTGCTTCCCAGAGAACTCAACCAGTGACAGTTGGTGCCCAGTGGTCCAAGAAAGCAAGTATTAAGATGGAATTTTGGAGCCAGATGACTTATTTCCCGTTCGGTAAGGAGGATTCCATCAATAAAAGAGCACAGATAGATAGCTTCTAGCACAAGGAGGAAGTTCAGTTATCAAAACTTTCAGCAGAATTGGATGGTATACTAGTGGAAAGGAATGCTATGTATTAAGTATTAGAGAAATTGTAACTAGAATAACAAGGGAATTGACTGGCTATTGCTAAGCTCAATTGATGCACTAAACTACAGGATAGCAAACCATGACTCATGGGTGAAATTCTGCCCATTGCCTGTTTTTATAAATAAAGTTTGATTGGAACACAGCCACACTCATCATTTATATATTGTTTGTAACGGTGATTTTACTATAAAGGCAAGTTGAATAGTTGTGATAGCAAATTTATGGCCTCAAAGCCTAAAATGTTTAGTGCTATGTACTATATAGCCCTATAAAGAAAAAGTTTGCTGACCGCTGCACAAGAAAAAAGAGAAGGAGTTAGAATGATTAACAAGTAATTGCAAAACCAAACATGAAACCCAGAAGACCTTTTTGACAGATTACAAAGAAGCTCTCTTCTCAGGTATTGGGATGGCAGAGAGAGCTATAAAGCTAAACCAGGACTTGATCAGTGTAGTAACTGAGCTCCAAAGAAAGTTAAGTTCCCAGCCAAGGGAGGTCTATTATGCTAAGGTCAGGGCTCTGGTTAGGAAAGAAGGGGACATTAACACATTGGATAGGGACATCTGGATATCAATATAATAACAATTTTGAATTTCTAGAGTCTTCTGAACGCTTTGAGCCTGTAGAAGTAGCCCAACAATCCCAATTAAAAGCTAACATACTCCTTTTCTTGCTTAAAGAAAATGCAAAGACCTCTCCCTTAAGAAACAACATGTGCCCCCGCCCCCCAGGATCTGCCCCATCTCCCCTCTTGGCCCCTAAACCTATAACTAGCAGCCAGAAAAATGCAGGGCCTGCAAGGGAAGGAGAGACTATACTTTAAGAGAGCTGCAGGATTAGCCAGCATGTACCAGCAGGAGCTGGGAGACTATATGTGGCACTGGATTCCTGGGCTGCTTGATCAAGGGGACTAAAATACATGGTTAGATAAGGGAGATTTTTATTGAATTAAGAGTATTCTTCTGAGACACAGGATTTAATACTGTATAAAAGACCCCAGAGATATGGCAGACTTGTTACAAAGTCTAGAAGCATGAAAAATGAGTAGCCTACACTGAGTGAGGCTGAAATGCCAGAATTTCCATGGAAGACGATGAAGGAAATTATTAAAAGACTCGGGGAAATAGCATGCTAAAGTGAATATACTATGTAAAGCCAAAAACCCCATGAGATGATTGTGTTCCATGGGAAGACCCAGAGGATATACAATTTACCAATGTCCCGAGGAAAATTCTGATGCTACGGTCAACAGCATCAAGAAGTCCTGTGATGCCTCTCTTTTATAGGCCATGGATAATGATAGGAGAAACCATTACAGAACAAAGCCCACTGATAACAATGGTCTGATTCTATTCCTAATACAATTGAGGCCAGGTAGCAGCACTTAACTGTAGGAAGCCAAGTGTATGTAATTTACATAAAGAACAGCAAGGTTGGAATGGCAGCCCAGAAGATGTGATCTACAGAGAGTTGTGAATTGTTAAGAGACTATGGTATCCCTAAGAGCAGAAAAGATGTGTATGCAACAAAGATTATTCAACTTGTATCATCAGAGGATACCAAGGATGGATCATCAAAAAGTTAAGGACAGTCACCCCAATAAAAAGTCATGGTTCTTGCCCATTTTCTAGGCCTGAGACAGTTTTTAGATCCCAAACTTGTTGTTTAAAGAGGAAACAGAGCCTCTGGTACAAAAGACTACAACACCATGGCAACATATGCAGTAATGATTCTTCCAGTTCTTCCTCAAAAAGATTTATAGCAATTTACTCAGGGCATGGTGAAAAGGGAATACCCAAGTATTTCAAGGATTGTTGGACACAGTGTTGAAGTTAACACACCTGAAGACATGAAATATTTTTGTAGCTCTTCTATTAAAATAGAGACTTATGAGGCCCAGGTAAAACATGACTTTGACAAAGGTCTAGCTTATTGTATGTCTTGGGTTTGTGTATCACCCTGTGGCAATTTCCCCAGTCCCCAAAAGTATAATTGGGCTAGAAATACTTGGTAATTGGTGCAACCTCCTCATTGTGTTTTTGGCCAGTGGGGTAAGAGCCATCTGTAATAATGGGGAAGGTCAAGTGCAAGTGCCTAAACTTCCCTACCTCTGGACAAGATAGTAAGAATAAAAAATTTACATTCCAGGAGTGGGGAAAACAGAAATTAGTGCTTCCATTAAGAATATAAAGGAATCAGGAGTGGTGGTCCCCATCATATCTTCCTTTACATTCCTAGTCTGGTACTGTAGAAAAACCAGACTGATCCTACCACAAATTCAACCAAGTTGTAACCTTGTGGTATGCATGCAACTGCCATGCCAAATGAAGTATCTCTTGCTAAAAGAGGTTACCATGGCCTCAGGTACCATTGATCTGGTGAATGTTTGCATTCCTATCCCTGTTTACAAAAAAGAATCAGAAATTGTTTGCATTTCTGTGGATTGGACAACAATATATATTTGCATTTTAACTCTAGGGCCATGTTACGTTTTCTATTTTCTGTCATAATATAAACCAAAGAGATTTGGGTCATCTGGATACCTCAAAGAACATCATATTGATACACTATATCAAAGACAGTAAGCTATTAGGGTTGAAGAAGCAAGAAGTGGTTGACATGTTGGAGACCTTGATAAGACACATGCTTTCAAGAAGGTGAAAGATAAACTCTATGAATATTCAGGGGCCTGCAATATCAGTAAAATTTGTAGGAGTCCCATGATCACGGGCATTTTAGGACATTCCCTCCAAAATTAATCAAATTATTGCATCTTGCTCCTCCTATCTCAAAGAAGGAAGCAAAGGCCTATAAGCCTTTTATGGTGCTAAAAGAATATTTCACACCTGAGAATACTGCTTCATTCATATAGCAGGTGATACGAAGGCTTCCAGCTTTGAATAGGGCCCAGCACAGAAAAGGGCTCTTCAGTGGGTCCAGGCTATGAACCAAGCAGCATGCCATCTAGGTCATGTAATACAGCAGACTTTATGACATCAGAGATATCAGTGGTAAGAAAAGATGCCATGTGGAGTTTATGGCAAGATACAATAGGAGAATCACAAGATAATTTGGAGTTCTGGATTTAGGACCATGCTATCTGCAGTGAAGAATTATACTACTTCTAAAAAACAACATATGAGGGTGCCTGGGTGGCTCAGTCAGTTAAGCATCTACCTTTGGCTCGGGTTATGATCCCACGGTCCTGGGATTGAGCCCTGTGTCAGGCTCCTGCTCAGTGGGGAATCCGTCTCTCCCTCTCCCTCTGCCCCACTCCCTGGCTTGTACTTGTGCTCTCTCTCTCTCTCAAATAAATAAATAAAATCTTAAAAAAAAAAAAAACCATCTGATGTGCTAATTTCACCCTAAAAAGCTAGAAAAAGATGAGCAAACTAAACCCAAAGCAGACACAAAGAAAGAATAAAGACTAGAGTGGAAATAAATGAAATAGAGAACAGAAAAACAATAGAGAAAATTAATACAATAGAAAGTTGGTTATTTGAAAAGATCAAGAAAATTGATGTATCTTTAGCTAGACTGACCAACTAAAAAAAAAGAAGACTCAATTTGCTAGAATCAAGAATGATATAAGGGACATCACTACCAGCCTCACAGAAGTAAAAAGAATTCTAAGGGAATAGTATAAACAATTGTATACTATCAAATGAAGTAGCCTAGATAAAATGGGTAAATTCCAAGAAAGATAAAAACTAATGAAACTGACTAAAGAACAAATAGAAAATATGAATAGACATAAAATAAGTAGTGAGATTAAATTAGAAAAAAAAAGTCACAATTAAAGTGCAGGCCCAGGTGGTTTCACTGGTGAATTCTAAAAAGTGTTGAAAAGAAGAATTAACACCGAACTTTCACAAAATCTTCCAAAAAACTAGAAGAAGCAGGGATACTTCTCAACTCATTCTATGAGGTCAGAATTACTTAATACAGGGGCGCCTGGGTGGCTCAGTTGGTTAAGCAACTGCCTTCGGCTCAGGTCATGATCCTGGAGTCCCAGGATCAAGTCCTGCATCAGGCTCCCTGCTCAGCAGGGAGTCTGCTTCTACCTCTGACCCTCCCCCCTCTCATGCTCTCTCTCTGTCTCATTCTCTCTCAAATAAATAAATAAAATCTTTAAAAAAAAAGAATTACTTAATACAAAAATTATCTCAAAATGGAGATGATACCCACATGTAAGAGCTAAAACTATAAAACTCTTAGAAGAAAACAGATATTACTCATGACTTGGATTAGGCAATGGCATTTAAGACACAACACCAAACAAAAGCTATGGGGGAAAAAAAAGGTAAAATAGACCTTATTAAAATTAAACAAAACGAAACAAAATGTTTGCACTTTAAAGGACACCATTGAGAAAGTGAAAAGACAACCCATATAATGGGAGAAAATATTTGCATATCATATATTTGGTAAGGGTCTAGTCTCTAGAATGTACGAAGGACTTTTACAATTGAACAATAAAAAGACAACATGATTTGAAAGTGGACAAGAATTTGAGTAGAAATTTCACCAGTGAAGATCTGCAAATGGCCTTTAGGTACATGGAATGATGCTCAACATCATTAGTCATTAAGGAAATGCAAAATAAAACCACAATGAGATACCACTACACACAGACTTAGGGTGACTATAATAAAGTTGGACCATAACTAGTGTTGGTGAGAATGTGGGAAAATTGGAACCCTTATTCATTGCTTTTGGAAATGTAAAATGGTGCAACTGCTTTGGAATATAGTCTGATGGTTCTTCATAAAGCTAAATTTAGAGTTACAAAATGACCCATAAATTCCACTCATAGGTTCAATAAAAATTAAAACATGCGCCCTCACCAAGACTAAAAACTAAACACAAAAACTAAAAACCATGGAGATATTCACTTTGAAAGGTTGAATTTTGTGGTGTGTGGATTATAAATAAATAAAGCTGTCTACAAACAAAAAGAGTGAGGCACCTAGGGTGCAAAATTTAAGGAGGCACTTACTCATGTGCAAGTACCCCCTTAAATTTTGTGCCCTAGTTGTCTTGCTTGCCTCACTCTGGATCTGCCACTAAACTTCACTTCCAAGTTTCCCACTGAAGTGCTAGAGAAGCTGTTCTACAAAAGCATATGCACAAGTTGACCCAAGCAATAGGAGGGGTGGACTGTACTGGAGTTGGATACCTGCCCTCCCGGTCTCTTTGAGGAGGGCCTTGTTGTACCAGTAGCAGTGAGTTCTGTGAGAAGCTTCGGGTGTCTGCCTCTTCAGAGATTGCCTGAGCTTCAGAAAGCCCCTTTTCTCAAGGCAGAGTGCCTTCTGAGATGTTCCACATTCAGTGATTGTAGAAGAAACAATCTAAAGGCTCAGCCATTCCAGCCCAAGGGGGGATACTCTGATGGGTCAGTCTAGCTGCACAACTTCCCTATGGAATAGGCTGAGGTGGTGGTTCAGGCCATCATTAGAGCTCAGTTTCTCCCTCGCCCATTCCAGCTTGCTTCCCTTCTTTCCATGGTGGTTATCCCAAGAGCACTTCCTAATAAACATTCTGCTCACTACAGTCCATCTCAAAGTTTCCTTTCCTGAGAACCTAATTTGCAATAGGGCTTTAGGGAAATGATAAGCAAACAAACAAACAAACAGATGAACAGCAAACACACAGAATCCATTAGCCGTTAGCCGCTATCTTTTTCTTTAGGGCTGTGATACCACTTATAATGGTACCAGGCTCCAAAATTAGAGGATCATTCCACCTCAGTTTTTAACAACTATTCATAGAAATGGCCTAAATTCGTTTACAGAATGAAATGAGGGAATAATTATTGATTTCCTGGAATTTTAAAGGGAAGGAAGGAAGGGACGATTTGGGAGAAGTCATGTGATTAACTTGGCACTGCACTCATGGAGGGTATGTCTGAGGCAATAATAAATAATAACAGATGATTGCAGATACTGAAGTGCAGCCGCAGATACTGGCAGGAGTGGTGGAGCATGGTTGTAGGGATGTGATGTAAGTGACCCAGAAAGGATACGCCACCTTTCCTGCCCTGAAGGAGCTCATAGTCTTTTCGTAGATGTGGGCGATGATCTGTATAATCATATAACGTCAGTGCAGGGCTGATGATTATAGTCTGGAACTCCTTTTCTTAGAGGTTTTCAGCTTCCCCTTCCTGTTTCTTCTCTCTCTCCTTCCCTCCTCCTCCACTCACTCCCTTACTCTGGAGCCCCTGGTTCCTGCTGCACCCATGCTTGCCCTGGGGGTGACGGAGGCCTTCCAGATCTGCCAAGGAGACCACTGTGGCATGGACTTGGATGCAGGCTCTGGGAGAAATCTATCTGTGATGAGAAGCTGAGGGTTTTTGATGAGCAGGCCACAGACCTCAGGGCATCAGCCAAGACCCCTAATCTACATATTAATGTGGTTTTGTAAAGAGTTTCCAACATCTTTTATTTCATGAACATTGCTTATAGACTAACTCTTACTACATATGGAATCAAGAGTCTAGAATCTATTACCATTCTGCCTCTTAAATAGTCCTGGCCAGCCGGAGATCTAGGGAGAGAGACAGCAGTCAGAACAGTGCTATTGGGGGTTTAGAGAGGTCCTTTTGTCTGTATTCTAGCTCCATGGTTAGTAATGCTTTCCTTTTAGGCTTAAGGTTTTGCTTACCTATCCAAGCATAATCTTTCAAAAAAGGAAATGGAAAAAAATTTTTAAATGATCTGAATTAAAGTTTGGCTTATTATTTATGTGAGTCTGGCAGTTACAAAACTGCTGTGAGCTAAAGTTTTCTCAGGTATAAGATGAAATGAGAGGGGCTCCTGGGTGGCTCAGTCAGTTCAGCATCTGATTCTTGATTTTGGCTCAGGTCATGACCTCGGGGTCATTGGGCTCCGTGCTGGGCATGGAGCCTGCTTGAGATTCTCCCTCTCCCTCTGCCCCCCACCCTTGCTCCCACACATGCATGTGCTCTCTCTCTCTCAAAAAAAATATGAAATGGGAATAACTGTGGCCTCACAGTATTATTAGAAAGATGAAGGTAACAATGATGAGAATTTCATATATTGTCAAGTACTATATAATTGTAAGGGGTTATTATTTTCAGCTGTTCCCATTTCATCATAAATATTATAAATGATATTACTGTCAGTTTTCTTTCTTTATCTGGGGACATTACAAAATGGGAGTTTTAAAGACAAAGAAGGAAGGGATGATTTGGGAGCAGTTACATGATGTACTTGTCAATGGTAAGTCTGGGCATGTGTCTAATTGAGAGGCAGAATGTACTGGATAAACCCCAGGGAGTGAATTAGTGGTGGAGAATTGCTGGCAACCATTAGTTAATCACCTTGTAGTTCTCCAAGAGTGAGCCCTAGACCACATAGCGTCTAAAGAAAGCCAAGTACAGATAACCTCATTCATGCATGCATGCATTCATTCATTCATTTACCTCCTGAAGAAATAATTAGCCAGCTTTCACTTTGTGCTTGACACTGAGAGCATTGAACAAAAGCAGCCGCACAGAGCGGTGGCAGAGACAGGATGATAGATCACCCATTTCAGCACCATGTGGCAAAGCCGTGACAGCAGTAACAAGGCTAGGAGAGAGCATCTAGATCAGATTAGGAAGCTCAAGAAAGGTTTCTTGGAAGAGGGGCTGCTCGATCTGAATTTAGAAGGATGAGTAAGTCTTAGATGAAGTGGGGGTGGATAGAGTGTTTTCCTAGAAGAGGGAACAATATGTGCAAAGACTTGGAAGCCGAAAGCAGTCTGTCGTATTTTAAGGAACCACAAGTAGTTTCAAATGACTGTTTTGAAGGTGTGTGGGGAGGGCGAGTGGGAGGAAGCAAGGCGTGTGTGAAGGTGGGAGAACAGAGAAATAGGAGAGGACAGAGCCAAAATACCTGAACTTGATTCTGAGAGTTATGTGGGACCCGAGCCTGGGGGCAGTGACACAGTCAGCATTGCATTTTAGAAAGAGTAGAATTGCTAGGAAGGGGTTAAGCCCAGAGGCAGGAAGCTCAGGATTCTGCACAGCAGCTGTGAGGGCATGATGTGTAGCCTGGCCTTGGGTTGGAGATGAGGGAGTAGAGCCGACAGAGTCTGCAGCAATTTATGGTACAGAACTCTGACCAAGTGTGGAAGCATGAGAGTGACAAGTTAGAATGCCTTTCAGAAGCTGAAACATACAGAGAATTTGGGTTTGGTCAATTGACACTTACTATTAAAACCTTCCTCCCCCATTGGGAGTATAAATATCTGCTGATGGTCTGCCTACTTTCAGGTTCTGGGAGGAGGACCAAGCATCCAGCTCTTTTCAGTTAAATAGAAGACTTATCTCACCACCAGTCAGGCACAGTCCATGATTTACTCCAGGAAATCAAGCTCATATAAAGCAGACTTGCACAGAATGGAGTCTCCGATTTCCCACATTCCCTGCAAGGCCCCAGATTCCCTGCCCTGCTTCCCCTACAGAGCGGTGTGTGGTTACCCTGAGCAGCCCTTCCACAGGGTCATCCCCTCCAGCTTATACTTCCCCGTCCCAGCATGCGCACCCTCCTCTGTCGGGAGTGACAGATGACTATTTTGGTCTTGGGATTTCCTCTTCAGAGTGTGTCTGTCACTTCTCCAGTCTGTGATAAATGCATTCTAAAGAACTTAAAGGCTGTTTGACTGGGGCTGAGGCATCTATTTTAGGTTAGAATTGCTGACATTCCAGGAGCATTTTTTTTTTTAAATAGAAAAAAGAGTATTAGATATGCTCTGCTCTCTTTTACACAGCAAGACTTCTATGCTACCTAGTGATCTGGAGTGCTGTGGTGCGTTTGGAACCCGTAAATTGTGACTGCGGTGGATGATCAGAATGGCCAGTGTCCTCCCAGCACCCATACCATTGCAGAGAGACTTTGTATTTCCTCCCATTAAGGGGAGAAAAAGGCTTCTTTTTCTCAGGGCAGTGAAAAAATGGGAATTTTAAAGGGAAGGAAGGAAGGGACGATTTGGGAGAAGTCATGTGATTAACTTGGCACTGCACTCATGGAGGGTATGTCTGGGCGTGTGTCTAACTGGGAGGCAGAATGTACTGGATCACAGTACACCGAGAGATAAGGAACACTGGGGGGTTGCTGGGGAAAATAAATGAACTGCTTTGCAGTTCTCTAAGAGAGAGCCCTGTACCAGTGTTCAAAAAGAGCCAAGTGCAGATCACTTCATTTATTCATCTATTAATTCATTAACTCATAAATCCATTAATTTAAAACCACCTATCAGCTGTCAGTTTGTGTCCCTCAGGTACTGTGAGAAGTGAGGCTGAGTGTACTATGGCAGCCCTAGCTGAGATGTGCTGAACCCACCCCAGCCTCGGCCAAAAGAGCCACCTGGGAGAATCATGAGTTAAATGATGATGATATTTGTAAGCCTCTAAGTTTTGGTGTGGTTGATGTGCAGCAAAAGCTAAAGCATGATCTAAATCTAAAGGATACCTATTTTGGTCTTCATTTCCCTAGAAACCTCCTTAGGCCTTCCCTGAAAATAGGTGATGCCAGATTTTAAAGTCAAAATGGCCCATGCCATAGAGCAGAACAAGAAAATTTCGTGAAAGCAGAGGAAAATGCTTGGACCATCACTGGAATGTAGAACACAACCAGGATTAATTTTTAAGGGTAGGCAAGGAAGGTTAGACCCCAATAACCTTTAGAATGTAGAAGCTTACAAATGTAATTAAAGGTATTGCTTTAATTTTTCTTATTGCCCTAGGTAATGATTGATTTGGTGATTTTTTTCTATTAACTTTTTATTAAACATTTTTAGCTCATAAAAACCTTACTCTGAGCTTCTTTATCACAGAAAAATTACCTTTCTATTTCTTCTGGGTCATCTGCAAATTTTATTCACTTTACCAAAATGAACCACGTGATACCCTGGAACAATGTGAATCTTTCAAAGATTCTCTTTGAGAACAGTAATATAAAATATAAGAATAAAATATCAACTAATTATTACTATAAATTTACTATAGACCAGATACTCTGCTTATGGCTCTACATTCATTATCTCATTCAATCATTTCATCAGCTCATATGAAGTAGAAACTACCCTCATTAGTGATTCCACTTACGAGGTTAACTGAGGCTCAGAGCCTCGCCTTGGGAGGAAGCCAGCAAGAAGCAGCTGTGGCATCTGAGGGTGTTGTGTTGTAGGTGCTCCACTCCTAGCCATCACTTGGTACTGCTGTGTTGGGACTGAACCCACACTCTGCTGTTGTTGCCATTATTATTCTTGGGCCAGCCCTCCAAATTCTGTGCACTTCACGTTTCTCTATCTATAACATGGAGGTAACAATAGGCTATTAACTGTTAACAGTATGCAGAAACCTTGGGCTGAAATATGCCATTTTATATGATTGTAGTAGTAAATATGGAAGGTCTCTGAGGACGTAAAATAGTATCTTGCACACAGTAGGAAATTCGTTTTTGTCCCTACGAGGATTGTCAAGACAAGCAATTAGAGTGTTGATCTCAACAGGTCTCCCCATTTTTTCTGTCTCTTCCCTCTTTCTCCACACAGTATTTGAAGGATATTCCATAAATATGAGTGTTTTGAACAGTTCCTGGTTCTGGTCCACTAGACTGAGCCCCAGCCATTTTTGACATGAACAGAAGACAGACCCCTTGTCTAGAAGCTCAGGGACACCAAATGATTTGTCATTGTCCTACGAGAAATACAGAAACTGGTAGCAACAAGGATGTCCAATGAGTGACAGTAGAGGCAAAACATCTGTGAAGATAAATGACGCTTACTGAGTGGGAAGGTTCAGGTAACTCACAGATGTGGCCAGTGTATCCAGCAGGAGGTAGCTGTTCCTTTTCTCCCTCTCAAAGAATGTTAACTTGTTTACAGGTGCACAGTGGATGAATGGGATGGGTGCTTAGAGGAAATAGAATGTTTTTTATCTGGCACTAGGATTTGCCCATTGTGTGGTCCCAAGTAGTCCCAACTACTCAGACACACAAACGTGCAAGTGCATGTATGCATGCATGTGCACACACACACACACACAGATACATAGCGACTGATAGTGCACACAGACCCATGCACACATCACAAAAGATGCACTTAAGCAGAACTCCTCTATTTTTTTTAATATTTAGCATATATGGCCAAAGGAAAAGAAAATCAATAAATAATACAAGATAAAATGAATCCTCAATTCCTTAACAAGGAGGAAGGGAAAATGTATAAAATGTCGACATCAGCCTCAAGGCCAGTGATGAGGGCTGCCTCTCTGGTCTCATAAATCCTGCCTAACAAGACAGAGATTACCAGTCATAAAGCATCTCATTCTCACATGGTGTCATTTCCATAAATGCAGTATATAAAGAACACAATGATGAGTGCTAACTCAGATCACTGGGGAAAAGACAAATGTTCATAAAGGAGCTTTTATTGTCAAAGTGAGGTTTTAGAACTTGTCTCAAAAGGATGTCCCAAAACTGCTATGAAGAAATAAACACACATTCGTGTGTGTGTGTGTGTATGAATAATATTTTTTTTCTTTAGTATTTCCCCATCAGCAGAAATCTAGACTGCTGAGTAAGGAGGCCAAAGGGACATGACCCTTGCATTCACAGCAGCATTAACTGTCCATTTTCCCTTGTGTGTGTCCTAAATGATGTCACCAATATGCTTTTTGCCAGTCCACACCCCAGGACTGCTGGGATGTAGTTCAGGCTTGTTGGAGGATTCCTGCCCAGGTCCCTGAAGCCACCTGCTGGTTAACAGTGGTCTTTCTAATTAAGAGAACTTCCAGCAACCCTCTGTGCCCCATGAACAAGAGGGGGTCTGTCTAAAAGGCAGTGAAGCCAGTCTTCTAAATCTGTTATCCCCTAGTGTTTGACTCCTTGCCACCTTAGACAACTCCTAATATCCCAGTCTTATTTCTGGTCCCGTGGGGTATTTCATAACTTTGAGCAGCTCCTGATTCTCTCAAATCCAGAAATCCTGAGGGTGCGGAGACAGCTCCGTTAACCTCCTTCTGCCTCACCTCCAGAAGGCTGACAGCTGACCCCCCACGGACAGCTACAGAATCATGTAGATCATGCAAAGAACAGTTGGGGTTTTTTTTAAGGAAGTTTTTTTCCTAAAGGAAGAAACACTTCTCTTCTGCCTCACCTTCCAAAACAAAAACAAAAACAAAAACAAAAATAACTCTACTACCCACTTAATTTTTCTACCTATCCACCTAATCTGTTCTTTTTTCTTATGTCCTATGGCAAGAACAGACACTTGACTATGGGGCATAGGTTAAGCTTTCATATTCCCTAAGCATCCTTTAAGATAGTTGTAGTAGGAGCTATAACCACACTTGGGTATACAGGGCGTTTGGCAACAGACCTGAATCCCTCTTCACTTAAACCTGTGTTCTCTCCCTTCCCCACAACAACTCTCTCCCTCTGCAAATCTGCCATCATACAAACAATCCACGTAGAGCACAGGGACACCTAGGTGACCTAGGTCTCAATAAGAGTGTCAGAGAACTGGGATTATACACATTCACTCATTTGTTCATCCATCCATCCAGTGGAAATTTATTTCAGGCACTTTGACAGATGCTGTGACGTTTCAAAGATAAAGATGAAATATCTCTGCCCTCAATGAGCTTTAAACTCTGATAGTGACTTGGGATTACATTATACCTGAACTTTCCATGATAATGTTTTCAGAGACTCATTAATAGGGGGGAAAACTCATTAAAAGGGGCCACTGATTTAAAGGAGGACAGATAAAATTGAAGGATTGGAAAATGGTGACTATTAGGGAAAGCTAGAGGAAACACACATCATTTAGCACAGAAGGAAAATCCTGAAGTGATGACTTAATGAGAGTATTTAAGTATATAGAGGATGGACTCCATTATGGATCTATCATCCATGAGTTTATCTAAAACCCTTTTTGAACCAAATTATCTTTTTTTTTTTTTTAGTCTGTGCTATCTCTAGGGGTAATGAGTTCCTTATGTAGACTGCCTGCTGTGTGAAATAACACATCCTTTTGCTTCTGAAATTTCTTCCCTTAAGCTTATAGGAACTCCCCTAATTCTAGGTTCCCAGGGCTTGGTTAGCAGTCCTTATGTTGTGTGTCCTCCCTGAACCTGGCATGATTTTGCAAGCTTCTTTCATATCTGCCTTCAAGCTGTTTTCCTGAAGAGTCCTTGTTTTTCTTTATAGAGAATACCCTTTAGTTTCATTATCAAATTAGCTACATAATTTGCTGAGATTTCTCCAGCTCTTGTGTGTCTTTTTAGGGGAATGCTAAAAACAACAAATGTATTAATTAATCTAAAACACACTTTCCCCTACATTTTAACATCTCTAAAATCAAGATATGTTCTGCAATCAGTGTTAAGAAAGAAATGTGTCAAAGTTTAATTGGCAGTATTTTTTTTCCCTTAATGGTAAGGAAAAATAATGGTGTGTCTTGGCACTTACCTTCAATCATGAAATATGGCATTAATATATTGTTGGTTTTTCTGGGACAGTAAATGATAGGGTACAATAGTAATGTTTATGAGATGCCTTATAGATTGTGCAGGATTTAGTTAATTTGTGTATTTGTTCAATGTTTATTCAGGTGCTTTTTTTCCATCAACATCTTTGTTGCCTCAAAGGCCAAGCCAGCTTCTCTGTTATTTAAAACTCTTTGTATAACACCACATACCCATCAGGACCTAAATGATGCTAACCAATAAGACTGGTGAAGAAGCACCGGAAACCTGGCTGAGATTCCTAACCTGGCTACAGGATATTTTTCCCCCATTGGTTCTGTCTAGAAGTATAGAAAAAGAGTCTTTACCTCTCATCCTCCCAACTGGGTTTAAATATAAAAGACAAGAGAATGTCAGGATGGAGCTCTGAGTTCCTTGGAAAAAGGGATTGTATAAAACAGCATGATATCATTATTGTTATGATGTTGACCATGTCCCTTGAAATCTCAGCCATTCTGGAGAATGGATTTTCAACAAAAGTGCAGCTCTATAATCGGAGCTTAATTGGAGGCAGTCTGTTCAGCAAGCTTCTCGGCATGATTCTCCTTTCTAAGGCAGATTGTATTTCACTTTGCATAATGAGGCAATCTTTCTATTTACTGATTATTTCCTTATATAACTTGATCACTGAAAAGAACCGCCGAGATGTCAAACAACTGACTAATAAACATATTCCCAATTCCTGATGTGCAGAGCACTTAAGATCCCTCTTTTGCTTGCAGATTCGAGTTTGTGCACACTATATGTCAGAGGACACATTTTGCTAGAAGGCAAGGTTTATATTCCTGGCATTTTATATATAAAGCCAGGAGGAAAAGAACAAGGTAATGCCTCCAGGGCTGGCATCTTGAAGGTATGCGATAGGATGTGAAATTCTTAGAGTTGACCTAATGATCACACAACTAACATTTGTAGAGTGCTTTATAATTTCATATTAATTTATTCCCTACACCACCATGATAGAAATAAGCAAAACAGGTATTATCCCACTTTGATTATGAGAAAGGCAATAATTGAAACCATTAACTTGTCCAAAAATACAGTTAAGAATTGGCAGAACCAAGAATTGAGTCCAGGTGTTTTGATTCAGAACCCTGGGTATCATGCTGTCTCCCCATGAAAACTGACTATATTTCCAGGCCTTCCCCCAGTCTTCCTGACAACCACAGTGGCGCCTACCAGTACTGTGTCCTTAATGATTCGGATAAGGGAGCCAACAGGTTTGTACCAGTTTCCTTAGTTAATTTCCTCAATCATCCGATTTGTTTTATAGCATGGACCGGAAAAGCTATCTTTATCCATTGTTCCTATAGCATCTCCTGGCTTGTTTTCTGTATAGAGCTTATCCTGATCTATAACTTTCCTGTGTATTAATATGTCTCCTTACTGTCTGTCTCCCCTATAGAATGTTAGGTACATGTGGGTGTATATTGTTACACATAGGGCTCAGCACAGTGCGTGACACATAGTAGACATCCAACAAATATTTGTTAAGTGAACGAATGAATAAAAGGTGACTGAAATGGTTAAATTTCCCAATCAACATTGAAGTTAATGCTTGGACTTTTGTAAGTGAGGCATTTTACTATAGATTTTATTTCCTTGAACAACAAATCTGTGTTCAAGGTAGTCATGGTATTTTGTAGTGTCAACCCAGTATCTTGAATCGTTCTGCCAGAAGTGCCATATCATCTGCATTTAATTATACATTTACTGTATTATAAACCTTGGTTATCTCATTACAACTGGAGGGAAATTAAAAGGAATGCCAAATAGCACACTAGGGACCACTGCAGAGATAGAGTCTAGACTTCAGAATAGCAATGGCTATATTTATGATCTTCTTCCTGGGTTCAAGTACTTTCATAATTCTTGATATTAACTCAATGAACCCTCCAATTTTCCCAAACTTATGTAAGCAACGTTGGTATCGTGGTAAGAAAAAAAAAACAAAAAAAAACCCCTGTATTCAGTGTAGCATGTATCTTGTACATTCAGCAAAGCTAGCACTCTCCTCTGCCCATAACCATCTCTTGTAAAGCTCAGCAAAGCTTCAGGAAAAATTTGTATCCTCTCCCAATAGCATCAAGTCCCTCTGTACAGATATTGTGTTGTGTTGGTCAATGTGCTTGTTAAATTGACCCAGTGCTTATGTTTTAGTTAGAACTGATGACAGTGACATAAGTCAATATTACTTATCACTGTCCTTGATCTGCTCCTCAGGATAGGAACTGCATGTATCTGCTTCCAACAGGTTGGGTGAACATCAGTAGTAAATAATACATTATAAATATAGGTCACCTGCTGATTGGTGGCAGCCACTGACAACCATAAGTTTGCTTCCTGGACATATGAGCCAATAATATTTCCTTCCTCCATCCTTTCAAACCACCCCCTTTCCAAATTTATCACTTTGTTTTTAAAGAATCTTATCACCTAGTGTAAAAACACAAAATCTAAATTTAACCCCATCTGCCCCCCAAAATGTGATCCCTAATGTGAGACACTTTGGGATTATACAGACATGTTTTTGTTAAAAAATAAAATGGCTTAGTGTCCTCAAGTTATGTGAATAAATATAAATTTAAATCAACGAAAATGAAACAACGTACTTGTCTTTAGAATCATAGTATATTTGAGGAATAGAAGTCCATGATCATCCATCTGCTCTAATAATCCAGTGGCCTCTAATTATGGATGAGGAAAAGGAGACCCAGAGAAGTGAAGTGGCTTGTCCAAGGTCATGTGGTTACTTAAAGACAGAAACAGTGTTTCTAAATGTCCAATTCAATATGATTTGTGGATCCTAGAGAAGAGGATATGACTGGGTTTGTAGACTTGCCAGTCTTTGGCTTATTCTATTCACTAAGATTAGTATTTCTAACTTTTCTTTCTGAGTAGCCATTCTCAGTTTTTGTGAGGCTATGGTTCACTTGATAATTCTTTTTTTTTTTTTTTGGTGATTATTTCTTTTTTTTTAATGTAATTTAATTTTATTATGTTATGTTAGTCACGATACAATACATCATTAGTTTTTGATGTAGTGATCCACAATTCATTGTTTTCGTGTAACATCCAATGCTCCATGCAGTAATTCTTGATGTAGCATGTTATCTTGTAGAGAATGCCTGTTCTTACTCCAGTTGTATTACTAGAACAGACATGAAGAAGAATCCCTTCATTATAGCTTCTGTTTGGCCTGGCTCAGGAACAGGAATGGCTTAAAAGGAAACACCTGCCTGTTCCGTTCTTCTTCAATTTCAGGTTAATTGCAGAGGCTTCACCTATTGGCCAGTGCCCTTGATTTCAAAACGCAGATGTTCTCTGTGAGGAAAAAAAATTTTAGATACATCCCCTGCATAATTTTGTTAAATCCTACATAATCTGGTTAAATCCTGAGATCACTCTTGAGAATTGAATGAAAATACCGTTCCCCATATTTATTATACATCTATAATAAAAAAATTAAAAAGATATTATTCGTTGTATTTATATGATAGGTCACCAAAAAAATTAAATTTCAGTCTCCTATTTAGAGATTATGCTCATTTTTAGCTTTGAGGGCAGGGTAGCAGTAGAGTTTTTATGGAGATGGATAGATGAGGAAATTGAAGGGAGATTCTTCTGCACTTTGATTGGTTCATCTCCACCTGACTCTGGTCTTCTCTTATGTCCTCAGAGAAATATGCCTGCAGTACTTCATGCTCCTGGAATTTTAGCTGTTCTATCTGATTCACATCCTGAGGCACTTTACAGTATAATGTGCCAGTGGGCTGGTCTGCGTCACTGATTCTGTGAAGTTTCTTTAAAGGTGAGCATCTAGTGACTTTGGGCAGAATTATCAGCATGCAGTGATAAAACTTGGTGCAACCAATGACTGTGATTCATCCTTAAAACAAAAACAAAAACAAACTGAGGGTTATGGAAGGGAGGGGGTGGGGAGATGAGGTAACTGGATGATGGGTATTAAGGAGGGCATGTGTTGTGATGAGCACTGGGTGTTACATGCAACTAATGAATCACTGAACACAAACAGAGAGAGAGAGAGAGAAGAAATGACAACCTAAATGTAGTAAAATTCCAGACGGAGATTATGCTAAGTCTCCGGTTAGTATGTGTAGGTCAAGAACTTACCCAATTCAAACAAACCCAGAATTTGACAGGGTTACTTTGTTGGTGATGAATGTCTAGGATGTGATGAATTGCTTTAGGGGTACCCCTCACTGTGGCAGTGGAGACCAACTTTGGTAGCCCTGGGCTGATCCCAGCAGACATCCAGTATGGGTGGATTTTGGAGAGAAGGTGTAGCAAAGTGGCCAAGAGCTTGGGTACTAAAACAAGACTGCCTGGATATAAACAGGGGGCCACTGCCTATTAGATATATGACTTTAGACAAGGTGGTTGTGCCTCAAATTTCTCACCCATTGTCCACAAAATAAGAACAATAATATCACTAACCTCACAGGATGCTGAAATAACCAAATGTACTAATACATGTAAAGCACTAGAAAAATTCCTGGTACATAGTAAGTGCTTAAAATGTTAGTATTAATGATAATTAGATCAAACTATCTAATAGCAATGTTAAGGAGGAAGCAAACCATGAACACTCATCAATGTCTTGGCCTTCATGAAAACTGCTCCACAAGTACAGTGGAAGCATTGATTTAGAAATTATTTCCAACTGTGCTATCTTGGGCTCATTAACTTACCTCTCTGAGATCCAGTTTCTTATCTATAAAATGGAGTACTAATATCTACCTCATAAGGTTGTTATGAGGCTAAGTAATATGTAGAGGAAACATTATGCCTGATCCAGAGTAATGGTCAATGCCTATCATCTCCCTTCCCTTCCCACCACCACCACCACTACCAATCCCCTACAGTCAAATTGAGTCAACTGGGAAAGAATGCAGTTTTTGTGTCAGAGTTTTCAAAATGAGAAGGAAAATTCATTTAATTATTAATCCAATGAATATTTATTGAGAACCTACAATGTGCCAGGTCCTGTGCTGGGCACCTGAGATAGAATGGACAATGGGCCCAGCTTTGTTGGAATTTGCATTTACTGGAAATGGTCAGGCTTAGTGGGTGAGAGATCCTCACTTTGATATTTAAGGTACAGAAGGAAACATTGTTGATTATTATCTCTTATAAAATATTGAAGGAAATTTTTGTTTGAAGAGGAAGTCATCTTTGGATTCTTCTCTTTCTTTGAATTGGACTGCCAAGCTCCATCACACCACAGCCTCTGAGCTGGTGCTTCACTCTCCATGGAGAAAAATAGAAGTCGAAGGGAACTGCATGTCATTGATTAGGCTAACTTCAGTGTCCCATCTGTCTTCATGGCTCAAGATCTTCAGTTGCAGTTCCAAAATCCTTCAGAACTTAAGACCAAATATTGGTTCTCACTAAGAGCTTACTGACTGATTTAGCAGAAATTTGAAAAGGTGGCTGCATGCCATAGTGCTTTGTAGAGCTCAGAATCACGATGTTCTTCCCCTGGGAATTTAAAGTTTAACTTTGTCAAAACTATCTCAAACCAAATGAGGAATTTACAAGAAGAAAAACTGATCTGTGGGAGGGAGGAGTATGCTAGTGTGAAAGAAGTATGACCTTGGAATTGGATGAACCTGGAATCAGGAGAGGAGAGGTTAGAGGTATAGGCTCTGGGGTTGGAAATATCTTGGTTCCATTATCTTACTAGCTATGTGACTTTGAGGATGGTAGTGAACCATTCTGTGCCTCAGTTTCTTGGTCTACAACATGGGAATAATAACAACTTCATTAGGTGACTGGAGAGACATAGTGAGTCTAATGAAGATCCATTTGAAAATGTTTAAGGGGGGGCACCTGGGTGGCCCAGTTGGTTAAGGGTCTGCTTTCGGCTTGGGTCATGATCCCAGGGTCCTGGGATTGAGCCCCGCATCAGGCTCCTTGCTCGGTGGGGAGCCTGCTTCTCCCTCTCCCTCTGCCTGCCACTCCCCCTGCTTGTGTGTGCTCTCTCTCTCTCTCTGTCAAATAAGTAAATAAAGTATTTTTTAAAAAAGAAAAAGAAAAAAGAAAGAAAATGTTTAAGGGAAGAGCAGGGAGGTGCTCTTCCAGGATTGTGCTGGGCAATACAAGTGGGGAGGGTGCTGCAGGCAGGGGGAAGCCGTGTGTTTATTGAGTATCGGGTATGTGTTATGTTCTTTGCTATGTACTGGGAAAAGAGGAGATACAGTAAAAAGAAAACAGGAACTGATTATCTGAGTACCAGATAACCTCCCACACATTATTTAACTAAATTTTCATAACATCCTTAATAGATGGTAACTTATATGACCTGTAGTTTGCAGATGAGGAAACAGAGATTCCAAATGTTTATACAGCCAATAAATGACAGAGCTAAAACTCAAACACTAAGTGAACTTATTCCCAAAATCTATACTCTGCCCACTCTTCGGAATGTGAACAAGACCATTTTTTTTTTTCCAGTGCGCTCATTGTCTAATATGTTAAAAAACGCTATGATTATGTAGATGGCATGGATTTCATAATTACAGACTCTAGTGTGAAAATGAAACTTTATTTCCTTTTTATCTGAATTTACCTTAAGTCTTAGATCTGAAATCCCACAATGGGAGAAATTTTAATCTTACCTGCTTAAGGTAAACAAAGTCTCTTCTACCATTTTCCCCCTCAGGTTTTTTTTTTTTTTTTTTTGGATAAATATTCAGTCAATTTAGGATTTTTTTTCTTCTTTCCCTTAACCTAAAGGTATTCTAAATTCCAAGCACTCAAATAATGTCCTGGTATTTTGTATGTGTCCATTCTCTGACATTGCTCACCTTTGCTGAGGAAAAGTCCATCTACCTCCATAACCACTGCCCCTCTGCTAGTGCTCACAATCTCTTCATGGTCTAAGCCCCATCCCACCATCTTGAGAACCAATCCCCTTCTTGATATTCATATGCATGCCCTTTTCTCATTAGACTTTTCAACACATTGCTGCTCTTCGGGAAAATATGGGATTCCTCACATAGGACAGTTGATGATTGGGTGTATAAACTATCAGCCTGTAAGTTGTGACTTTGGGTTTCACTTGAAAAACTGAGAGCTCTCCATATGTTTACAGCAAAGAGTCATTTTACACTCTTATCACACTTAATGAATAACATGAAATTTATCGCCTACATCTTGGTCTCCCCTACAAAGAGAGAGCCTTCAGGTCAAGAATTTTGAGAATCTGGCACACATCTCAATGCCTGGTACCTGGTGAGTATGCAATATATGCCTATTTTAAAACAATGTATGAATGAATTCATGAATACTGAAAAATATGTAAAAATTATAGATAGGTCTTTTTGGGCAGATGTTAGTGATATCCAGGAGTTCTTTAATGATGTTATTTTTACTTTGCTCACCTCAAATAAGAGACCACAGGGGCTAAGTTAAGGAAGAAAGATAGAAAATCATAATTGGGGACATTAATCGGGGAAAGAAACAAGGAGACCAATATAGAGCACTAGCTATGTGTGAGACCCAGTGTTAAAACATCCGCATTAACTCTGCAAAGAAGGCTTTGCCTGTGCTGATCAATTTTTGATTAAAAAAAAATAGCCGAAATTTTTTTTCTCTTAGTTTGGACAAAATTATTTTGGACATTTAAAAAATGCCTTTAACTAAAACTCAAGGGAAAACTTCATGACAAACCATCTCACCTAAGTAAGGATACAAATTTTCCAGAATGTAGGTGTTAAATCCAAATCTGGAAGAAATCTAGCTACTAAACTTTTAATCAAACTTACTAAATCCTGAAGCCCAAAGAATTAATTCTGTGGTGTTTCTCTGGTGAATTGTGACTCTGTTAGGAAATCATGTAAGAGTTAGCATGAGCAGCCATGTTTGAACACTAAGTAAAGACCAGGTAGAATATCCAGGAAAAAGGAGAAAAGAATTATTCGTATCTGGTCCCTATTAAGAACTGGGCATCTTAAATCATTTTGTTCTTACAACAACTTTATAAGATGGGTATTATTATACCCATTTTACAAATGAGGAAAATAAGGTTTGGAGAGTTTAGAAAACTTGCTCATTTAGTAAGTAGCAGAGCCAAGTTTTGTACCTGTGGTTGTCAAGGGTTGGGACATGGTAGGGGGCATTGCAAAAGCTGAGAGCCTGAGTTGGAAGGGCAAGGCTTGATGTTCAAAAGGCCCAATTAGACAGAAAGCACAGGCAGAAATGTGACCAAAGAAGACCTCAATATCCAGAATCAGAATGTGTGTACAGATGAAACCTGATAAAGGCTTCAGGCTAAGCACAAGGTAAAAGGCAGAATCCAAACTATACCAGTTTGGAATAGAGTGCTTCTGGGCTTAGAACACTCCATAGTAGTATCTATTACACTGAGTATTGATGCTGGGGCATGGACTGTCTCCCTTATGTCTGGGTTTGAAGCTGCTTTCTTGGCATGAACAAACAAGGCAAGTAGTGGATAAGGCATGGGTCTACAGATGCCCCTCCTCCGAGGAGACCTCAGACTTTCCTGGGTGACACAAAAATTAGTTTGATGATATATAGTAGCTTTAGCATTAGAAACAAATATTTGGATAAAAGTTTGTCTCCAAGATAGGAAACAGAAATGTGGAGGTCAGGAACATGGCGGGGCCCACGAATCTGCCTAACAATGGGTGATGAGAAAGAGTTAGGTCAGTGATAGAACTCTTGACCTGAACTTGGAATTTTCAGAGAAGTTCAGGGAGGGTGGATGGAGTATGGGATCTAATGTACCTGTCAGGTAACTGATGAAAAGGAACATTTATGTCCTAGATTTTGAAGGTATTCTTCATAGCACCTATAAAAGCCAATAACTTCTATGGTGGCTAAATAAAAGTAGCTGCCAGCTTCAGTTGTGAACTAGTTATAATTTGGTGGAGAGTGTCATGATGTGGATCATTCACTATAGAGATGGGGTATGGAAAAGACTAGGTTATGGGTCCAGATGCAGAAAAGAATTTTCTCTTCACTCTTTATTTGTGACATTGGGAAGCCTTTAATTTGAGAATGACCTAGTTTTTATAAAAGTCAGAATTCCCCAGCTTTACCTAGGGCAGCTCCTAAGGTTTCTCATTTGAGAAATGAGATGGTGCTATATCCAACAAGCATAAAATACAAGAAGCGCATCCATTAGGTTGTTTATTAAAACCACAATAGGGGTGCCTGGGTGGCTCAGTCATTAAGCGTCTGCCTTCGGCTCAGGTCACGATTCCAGGTCCTGGGATCGAGCCCCGCATCGGGCTCCCTGCTTGGCAGGAAGCCTGCTTCTCTCTCTCCCACTCCCCCTGCTGTATTCCCTCTCTCACTGTGTCTCTCTCTGTCAAATAAATAAATAAAATCTTTAAAAAAAAAAAAAAAAACCACAACACATCAGCCCATACAGGCTTACCTTTTACCTCCTACACTTGGCAACATTAGCATAAGTCTTCCCTTAATGACAGCAAAGCCATCATCTGAAGAAGAACATACCTTGGCTTGGAGATGGGATTTTCAGTTTTCTGTGAAACATCCAACGCACAATCCAGTTTCTTCCCTTATTTTTGGGCTGTTGGTGTTGGTTTGACTAGAGAGGTGGCGTACTCCTCAGGTGGTATTTGGAACCACTGTACCGCCTTATTGAATGCCAGCCAGAGCTCCAAGTCCCTGCTCTAATTTTTTTTACACATCTACCACCACCATCAGGTTTTATTAACAGGGGAGACAGCTTTCTAATGAAATATGGCCCTTAGCTTCCTTTTATATTTGGTAATATCCTGAACTCTTTATCCAAATGAAGCATAAAGCACTTACAACTGTGTTTTGCCATTGCACTGACCGAGGAATATATTCATTTGCAGTAACATGGGATTCAATGGAGTGGAAAATAAGCTCTGAAAATTGCTCTTGCCACGAAATTGTATCAGTAAATAGGAAAAGCCCATTTAGATTTCACTGACCAATCTCCCCCCGTGACAAAAATTAATATGGCCAAGTGGTGTATATTGAAGGTAAGAAGCAGTAGGCACCAGAGGCTGAGCAAACCATGTGTCAAGGTCTGCCTGGTATGGCTAACCTATTTTACTGTTCACAGAACCAACTGAGGGTGCATTTGTGGATGTGGGGGGAGCAATAAGTGGAGGATAGGTATAAGCCTCTGGGGGATGGAGCAGGAGGAAAGATGCTGGAAGCAGTCACCTTAAGTCATTGACCACACTCTTACTGTTGTGTCTCTGAGTGTGCATAGATTGAAACCTTTCCCCGAAGGTATCTAACCCAAGTTAAGAAAATGCAAAGCAGGCTCATATTGTACTTCTTTGAGTCGGTGTGGCTTCTGGCTGTTAATTTCAATACACCATATTCTCATAATAAAATTCTAGTAGACCCATCCGAAAATAAGCACATGCTTGATCTGTGGTTTATCCATGTGGAGATGAATAAAACATCAAGTTCAGGTGTAAAGTAGTCAATTACGATGTTAAAATTTTGTGGAAAAAATAAAGACTTGTGATTGACGATATGGAAGTAAAGTTAAACTAAGAGTCAGAACTGACGTTTCTGCACGATTTTGTGCAAACCAAATAATCTCTTGAACTCAGTTGCCATATTTGTAAAATGGACCTCAAAATGGCTCTGCTGCTTGCTTCTCAGGGTTACAATTAAAAGAGATTGTGTGTGAGCATCTGTAAACATTTAAGGTACTCTTATTACTTTCTGCCATCAGGACTAAGTTGAAGAACAGTAATCATGAAGGTAAACCATACCTTTCAGAAACTACTCCTTTGTGCCACAAGGAGCAAAATTTTGTGGTGAAAGATGATGGACTTGGGAATCTGAGGAGCTAGATTGGAGTACTACGTCTCCCGCTACAACATAGTAAGCCCTCAGGCAGCTACCTTAAGATCTCCCATTTTCCTATCAGTAAAATGAGATGGCTATACTGGATGATCTCTGAAATTCCTTTCCAACACTAAATTTTGTATGTCTTTGGTCAAAGAGGTAGCATATTGGAAACCCAGATCATAAGCTAAGAATGAAAGAACATCTGATGTAATTTCTAAAACAAAAACATCACAGGTGTCTTGCAATTTGATGTCAAAGGACAAGGTCATGGAGGAAATTTTGGGGAGGTTTTAGAGAGCTGTACTCTCTAGAGTGAAATTGTCTTGAACCAAAATCACATTACTTGCACTGTTACCAGATTTCTCTTTTTAACCCCCCTTTTGAATCATCTGTCCAATGTCAGTGAAGCTTGCTAGAGGTGGTGTTGACATTGTTCTTTCCTTTCCAGATACCCACTGAGATTCTTAAGTCTTGGCAAAGATGTAAAAACTATGCTTTCTTAGGCCCATTGCCATGCTGGTAGAAGCTGGCTATATTGTTTCCTCACCTTGCCAATAGAGTTGCTTTGGGGAGCTTCTCTTATTCTGGATTTGTACAATAGTATGCGGGAAAGTATCCCAGGCCTCTTGCTTGTTGACTAAGCCCCCTCTCAGTCCTCTAAATGTTTGTCAGGAGGTCCTGACAAGTGGTAACTCCATGTGGCACTCAGCATGGCAGAACAAGGCTCTTTTCTCCCTCTATATGCTCTTGCCAGGCTGTCCCTTCCTCCCTGTAGGGTTTCTGCTGCTCTCATTAGAGTCTAGCAGATGATCACACAGACTTGTAGCAGGTGGAACATGGAGGGGAACAATGACTTGTAGTCTGTGTCCCATTAGCAGCAAGGTGGGTGAGGAGTCTGTGCTGTGTTCTGTGGCTCCACTTGCCAGTTATTCACTTGGAGAGAGTACAACTCCTCAATCAAACTTCGAGAAGCTTTATCAGTGTAGAGTCATTGATCCTCAGCTCAATATGGTGGTCAGGGTTGAGATTCCAACTTTGGTTGCCTTGGTTAGACCATCCATGGGATCGCTATAATCAGTTAATATTCTTTTGAATTTATGAGTAAAATATATGAAAACATTCTCTCTACAAAAACCCAAACAATACAGACAAACTAAAGCCCATTTACCATTGCCCATCATCCCATGTCCCTAACCAGAGGAGAACACTGTCAATCAATTAGTTTTTATAAAATACGGCTGTATGTAACAGGATGATGAATGGGAGTGCAGCTGAGGCATCTTTGGGAACCTCTCTGCAGGATTCTCTAAGAAGCAGTAGAAGTGACTCTGCTACCATCACCCTGTAGCTTTCCCTACCAGGTATGAGAAAGGAAGTGAAGATGTGATTTGTTGGTTTAGAGAGAGAGTACTGTGGGTCTTCCCTTTCATCTCCATGTGGCATCAGAAGAGGTGCTTTAGCCTAACCCTCAAGCCAAAGGAGGAAGTCTCCAGGAGAAGCCCACTTTTATATTTGAAGAATGTCAGCAAGAAGAAGAACCTGGCCTCTAATGCCCTAGCTGGACATCTGCTTAAGGAGTGGACTAGCTGGTCTTCACTCAACACCTATTTGAGCAGGGTGAAAAGAGAATTGGGTGGAGAAGGAAAAATGAGGCAGCTACATGTTGTTTGGTTTGACAAGGATGAAAGAGTTTTCTGTGCCTCAAGTGCACATGGAGGAAGGTAGCTTGAACATTCTTGCTGTTACCCTGACTGCGATGGCTGACTTCCACAAGAGGAGACACTGCCTGCAAGGGAATGGGGTTTGAACCTTTAGGAAAGTGGGTCAAGGGAGGTCAGATCAGAGCTTTTCATCTGTTTCAGGAAGAGTTCACTCATGGTCCTCAAAAAAGATGCCTGCCAGCTCAATGGCATCAAAGGCCAGACAGTGTCAACCAAGAGAGGACCTCAAAGGCACAGAGACTCTAGTTCCACCTCTCTACTCCTGATCACTGCAGGGGAGAGAGAGACCTAGAAGAGTGGGGAGGAAGACAAGCAGCAAAAGAACAGGCATCCTCCCCACTACAGGTCCCTCCAACTGGGGTCAGCCTGAACTAGGTGGGAGGAAGGGTGTGAGATAGATTATTTAAACCAGGATAAATGGAGAAGATTAACCTGGACTATTTAATATGGGAAAGTAATTGGAAAGCTACGGGATCTGTCCTGCACATCATTAAGGGTTGGAAAGGGGAGATTCAGCACAGTTAAAGGTAGTGATTGAAAAAAATAACAAAGCAATTCCATATCTGTATTGCAGTGAATCAGATTTTTCAATAAACCAGTTGTGTGCAAGATATAGTGTCGTTTGTGTTTTTTTAACAATAATAATGTCATAATGTATATATCATTCTGTAACATGCTTTTTCTAAAGCAACAATATGTCTCAAAGATCTTTATATGTCAAAACACTTGGATTTTGTTGTTATTTATACCTGCTGCATACACTTACACAGTAAAACATTCCTAGAGTTTATTTAGCCATTCTGTAGCTGTGGGTTCTTAGCTGTTGTGGAATAGTGTGATGATTGGACATAGACTGTAAGAGAGGCCAGCATTTGGCATAGATATCCAAAGTAGGGCCATACCTTCTGGACTGATTAAGAACTTGCCCAGTATTTCTGAATCTTTGAGGTGGAGTTCTAAGTTCTTGGAGATTGGGGAAAGTGGCAGAACAGGTTACCTAGGGATGGAATGGTCTTCTCTTCATCCTCCCAGTTATTGTTCTTCAAAGCCCCCATCGTACTGAGAGAGAAACAAAGCCAGTGATTTCAGGTCAACACTCTGTTTCCTCACCTAAAAACTGAATTGGTTCCTTTGCCTTTCGAATTTTGGTTTTGTGGCAATTAACCAATAATGTCAGAAAAGTACTTTGAAAATCCTGAAATGGAGATTCATTACAAACTCAAGGATTTATTAAAACAAATTCCCTTTCCAGTTGGATGTAATATTTCATATACATTTGTCAGATACATATATTTTTATCTGTAATTTATGTTTATAAAGTAATGCGTGCTCATAACAGCAGAATATTTTTTCAGTGATACTTTGCCTCATTGCCAGTAATTACTGAACAGATGTAAGGGTATCCAAAAAACTGCAATATTTTAATGCAATATTTAATGCAATATTTAATATGCAATATTAAACATACAATGCTGAGGACAGAATATATTAATGATTTCATATTTTGTAGGACTCTAGTCATCATGGTCAAACACCCATAAATACATCTTAAAATTTAGTGAGCTCCTCTACCTAATGCTAAGAATTTTTTTATTGGCCGTTTACAGCCTCCCTCATGAAGCTTTAAAATGTGAGCATAGCATAATGTATAAACTTGTCAAATCATTATGTTGCACACCTGAAATAATGTAACATGGTGTACCAACTATACTCATTTAAAAATTTAAAAATAAAATAACTAAATAAAAATAAATATGCCAAGCAAAATAAGTCAGAGAAAGACAAATACCGTATAATTTCACTCATATGTGAAATTTAAGAAACAAAACAGATGAATATAGGGGAAGGAAAGGAAAGGAAATAAAATAAGACAAAAACAGAGAAGGCAAACCATAAGAGACTCTTAACTATAGGAAACAAACTGAGGGTTGCTGGAGGGGAGGTTGGTTGGGGGATGCAGTAACTGGGTGATGGACATTAAGGACAGCATTTGAAGTAATGAGCACTGGGTACTGTATGCAACTGATGAGTCACTGAATTCTACCTCTGAAACTAATAATACACTGTATGTTACTTAAACTGAATTTAAATAAAAAATTAAATAAATACATACATACATACATACATACATAAAATGAGAGTGTCACACTTCTACCCAGTGGAACTCTTTCTCTAAAATATCTCTTCTTCTCTATTTTCTCCTAAGAGTCGAAGAATCTGGCATTGTTCTCCTCCCTCTATGAGCTTGGGCAGTTTTGACTTTTCCCATTGTCTTTTGTCTTTTGTTCTGTCCACCTTACAAAATCTTAGTGTTCATTTTTTAGCAACAAATACATTATTATTATCATGTACCAACCCAGGTTGCCTGATGGCATGAATGTGCTTCTAGTCACTGTTCAGAGAAACAGCCACTGCAGGCTTTTGATTTATAATTCTATTCTTGGCTCTCATTTGCAGGTGTCTGTCAAGTCCACAAGATGGTCACTGGGCATTTATAAGGTGAGGAAAGGCCTTCTTTCTCCTCAAAGCTTAGACCTCAGATGAGCCACTGCCAGTGATTATAGCTTTTTTTTTCTCCTCAAAGGAAAAATAAATACAAATCACTTGGTATATCTGACAGCCTTCAATTAGAAGGCTTTATAGAAGCACGCGTCCAGAAGGGAAACTGAGAGCCCATAGAACTCATTGCCCTGTCTCACACAGGTCAACAATCAGCATCCCAAGTCAACTAGCATTCTTTTTGTAGCTTTTCAGAATAAAAGATTACATTCTTGCTCTGGATGAATAATACTAATATTTAATAAACCTCATTGTAAGATGTTTCTCTTTTAACCTAAGCAGTAGAGTTGGAAATTACCAGCTCCTTGTCTGAATAGATCTATAGCCCCTGGCTGAGACTTGGCATAGGTAGGTGAGATAATTTTCTACATTTGAAGATAGTATCTTTTTTGATGCAAACGTATGGTATTTTTTAAAATCATTTTTGTGGTTTTCTTCGATACTTTCTCCAAGTGCCCAGGATCAGATCCAGAAAAGCTACCCCTGCCATGTTACCATGGGCATAGCCAGCCGAATGCTAAGAGGACTCTCAAGATTCCCTACAATAGGTATGTGTGGAAAAGATAGATAGCTTCCTTTGTTTCGGATAGATTCCTACTGACTGAACGTCTGTGAGAGGAATGGAAGATATTTACTTTGAGATCCTGTTTGTATCAGTAGGAAATCAAATGGAAACTTTTGAACACTTTCCATAGAGGTGAAGGCAGATAGCAAGTCTGTTGCTTCATTCGGCTTTCCAGCCACCATTTCCATCATCGTCATAGCTTGATGTTAGGCAGAGCTTGCTCTATTGTTATATTCTTTGTGATGAAACCAGCCCAACCTAAAGCTAGTTAGCCAGAGGACTCAGGTCAGGCCAAGAAAACATCCTGGCAGGGTCACATGACCTATGTCCTGGGGGTGTATGCCACAGTACAAGGCGTGACTTCTCTCCTTTGACATTTTAGCCCCTCACTTTCATCTGTTCATCTCGGGGGAAGCAATCCTAGAATTGATAATATGATGAGTGATTAAGCATAGATTTTAATAATAACTCAGATTCTTTTTTAACTATGAAGAATATGTATTATTAGTATTAGGGTTGCTTATGCCCTCCCATTTAGATTTCTTCCCAATAACAAGGTAACTGGGCACAGGAATAGTAATTTGAAGTTGCTCAGAAAGCTTAGAAAAAAAAAAGGACATGAAAAGTTTTATAAGAAATGTCACATACTCTACAAAAGACCAGATTTTTTTAAATTTTTATTTATTTATTATTTATTTATTTTTATTTTTTATTATGTTAATCACCATACATTACATCATTAGTTTTTGATGTAGTGTTCCATGATTCATTGTTTGCGTATAATACCCAGTGCTCCATGTAGAACGTACCCTCTTTGATACCCATCACCAGGCTAATCCATCCCCCCAACCCCCCTCCCCTCTAGAACCTTCAGTTTGTTTCTCAGAGTCCATAGTCTCTCATGGTTCGTCTCCACCTCCTATTTCCCCCCCTTCATTCTTCCTCTCCTGCTATCTTCTTCTTCTTCTTTTTTTTTCTTTAACATATAATGTATTATTTGTTTCAGAGGTACAGGTCTGTGATTCAACAGTCTTACACAATTCACAGCGCTCACCATAGCACATACTCTCCCCAATGAAAGACCAGATTTTTTAAATTGAGCATATTTCTATTGAGCTGTTATTATATGCCATGCATGACATAATATCTACCTTCAAGATCCTAGCCTATTCAGAGGGATCCATTATAATATGTGATATATAATGTTAAATAATGCTATGGGAAGATGTTCCAGATCAGGTGTATCTGAGCTGAGTCTGGAAAAATGAGCAGGATCCAATATGGTAGAAGAGAAGAGAAGGGCCAAGGGCAGGTGGTGAAGAAAGTGTGAGTAGCTTCTCCAAGAAACTACAAATTGTCCAGGATGGTAGAAGGTAGAGTGCAAGGAAGGGAATGATAAGATGAGGTTGCGGGGATATGTTGTGCAGGATGGTGGACAGTTTATAAAGCATTTGGGAGTTAGTTTGAAAACAATAATGAGTCATTGCAGGGCAAGGACATCATCATATTTATGGTTTTAAAAGTCATTTGGATGGAGGGAGGGAGAGGTTTGAAGAAAACTGCACTGATAGTGGCAAAGTTGGAGGCAAGCAAACCATTTAGAAGACTGTTGAAGTAATTCATGAGATAGACCTGAATCAAGTAGTAGCATTTGTGATGGAGAGATCCTTATTAGATTTGGAGTTTGAATCCTATTATAGAGGAAGAATTAATAGAATTTGATTGATTGCCTATGGCAATTAAGGAAGAAAGAACTCCACGTTTTGGTCATGAGGAGAAGGCACTGAATTGAGTTTTAGATTTATAAACTGTGAGATGTCTATGGGATATCCAAGTGGCAATGTCCAGCAGGTCTGGTTCTCGATTTGAGAGTCACCAGCATGTATTGGGAAGTGAAGCCCGAAGAGTGGGTGAAATTGCCCAGGAAATGTGCAGAGAATGCCTCACCCTTGCTTTTCCCTAGAACACAGCTCTTCAGGGACTGAACATGGGGGCTCAAAATTGACAGTGTCATTTCGTCTTGGACAGTGGTGTACACTCTGTTCTCTTTCCAGACTCTACCGTCACCTTCTATTATTACAATCTCATCAATATTTCATGATCCTTTCTAGTTTCCAGGCTGATAAGGACACATGTCATCTTCTTTACAGCATAAATAGGTGTCTTGATTTGGATATTAGCCATGCTCATACACCAAAATGCAATGAGATTAAAGAAAAGCCCTTCCGCTGTATGTTGATGCCTCCAAGGCAGCTTCTCCAGTGACAGTTCCTTGCCTTGTTACTAGATGTGGAGGTGGTTGTTTTACTTTTAATTCTGTTCCTTGACTACCAGAACAAGATTCTGAAACCTTTGTCACTTGTGTTGGTTTCCACCGAATAGTCTATATATCTATTCATCCCTGACCACTTGTGAATTGTTATGAATGTTTACAGAAATGGGTGCGGGGAGAGGTGGGGCTCTCAAAACTTGATTTTCTAAGGCCCGACAAAAGAGTAAATATTTTTAGATTAAAAAAGCCCAATTTCAGAGTGGCAAATAAATGCATCTCAGTGTTCTGATGATTCGAATGTTCTAAATGAGGAAGCACTAGAGCAGCATCTGTGCCTGTCTCATTCCCTTTGAGGCACTGGGAAGTAAGATGACCCTGAGCACCAATTGCTTGCAAATTTCTTCTTCTCTTCGAAATAAATTTGTGCTAGCAGGTCTCCCAATATGCAGATGCTGCCTCGCTGAGTCAAAAGAACATTTTAAGTAGAAGCATTTGCATTCTGGGGACTAGCTTCTGCACTTCTAAAATGAGATTGTTGAGAAGCCAGATATTCTTCCCAAATCTATTAGGATGGATAGGATGTGATTCCATTCCCATTTTTATGCTATTTTACTTGTGCTTGATTGGAGACCCTGTTGGAGATACATGCCTGTGTACTAGAGAAGAACTTTGCCCTGATGATCTAGATGATTATACCAGTTCTCTGCCTTTTTTGGCTAGTAAAGATGAGGCATAGCTCTGTCTGCACATGTGGGGGATATGGGGGCAGGGTGGAGTTGTGGATCTGAGCTGGACTCTTGTGACTCACCCCTGACTAGTTTGATTTTGGAGACATGGCTTCTGTACTAATAAAAAATGCTCGGGGCGCCTGGGTGGCTCAGTCGTTAAGCGTCTGCCTTCGGCTCAGGTCATGATCCCAGGGTCCTGGGATCGAGCCCCGCATCGGGCTCCCTGCTCAGCGGGAAGCCTGCTTCTCCCTCTCCCTCTGCCTGCCTCTCTGCCCACTTGTACTCTCTCTCTCTAATAAATAAATAAAAATCTTTTAAAGAAATAATAAAAAATAAAAAACCTTCTTTATAAAAAAAAAAATGCTGTCAATCACAGTGGTATATTGAAGGGTTCAGTACATTGTGTCCAGAAGAGTCTTTATTTAGATGGCAAAAGTGTCAGAAGAAAAAGCACAACCTGAGTCTAATGGGTTGATTGAACTCAAGGGAGAGGTAGCAGGTGGGAAGGTGGAGGGCAAAAGAGCAGTTTCTAAGCAGGAATATAGTAGCAAAGACAAGTTCTGGGGATGGACCAGCCATTTATCATAGCAAAAGGTCATATGAACTCATTTTGGAGTTCAGAGTGGTGCTGGAAACAGAATTAAAGAACTGTAAAAATGGCTCAAAGTTTTGGTAACATGTATCTGATTTGGTACTTATACCCAAGCATTTTACTACATAGGATGGGAAATGGCTGACTCTCTGCGACCAGAGAGGAAGCTGATTTATCCAGAAGCAGCAGCCTAGCATTAACGATGGCATCAGTGCCAGTGAAGATGGCAGGCAGCTTTCTGAGCATTGGCATTGCCAAGGGCCTTGTTGGTACATATCTGCATAGATTTTTGTGTAAGTTAGAGTTGCAGCAGGTAAGTGCAGTGACCTGAAAGCTAAGAGCAGTCCCAACGAATAACTGTCTTTCCTGACCTCATTCCCAGGCTCAGGCTGGCAAATTATTTTTGACTTTATGTTATCTGTACTGTGATTATATACACTGCCAAGGCAGGGAATGTTTCAAGTTCTCTCCCTCTCTCTCCCTCTCTCTCTCTCTCTCCCATACACACATACACATCCCCACAGGTCACATGGCTTTGTTTGGAGGCTATCCAACTTCTCTGAATGACCCAGAATTTTGCTGCTATAGGTTGCCACCAAGCATGATGTGGCATGTTATAGACTATGACCATCTAAATACAGAAGGTAGGGGGATGCCTTGGTGGCTCAGTCAGTTAAGCATCTGCCTTCAGCTCAGGTCATGATCCCAGGGTCCTGGGATCAAGTCCCGCATCGGGCTCCCGGCTCAGCAGGGAGCCTGCTTCTCCCTCTACCTGCCGCTCCCCCTGTACTCTCTCTCTGGCAAATAAATAAAATCTTAAAAAAAGGAAAGAGTTTAAAAAAAATAAATAAATAAACAAAAGGAAGGGGTCTGGAACACCTTCGAGCCTGGTAGACCAAGAAAGATGAGCTTAAGTGGGAAGATCACCACATGAACCAGGACAGAGTGCAAAATAATTCTGGGAGCTAGTCAGAAATGGTAGGAAAACTGCTACAACTCTTTTACTTCTGAACTATATGTTTTATCACAGCCCTCTGGGCCAGCTATTATTCTCTGTCTTGGGTTAGGTTTCCTAAAAGCAGAGCCCAAGTCAGGGATTTGAGTGCATATGATTTATAGAGGGGAATGCTCTCAGGAGAAAGGGAATGAGGGAAGTAAGATAGGGCAGGGGAAAGAGCTAAGCAAGCATTTGGCCTCAGCTTGATTTCACAGGAGCTCTGGAATATGAATTGCACTGTGGAGTTGTTCTACCTTGAAGGAAAGGGGTCGTTTTTTGGTTTGCTGCTCTCCCTTCCATCATTGTCTGTACCCCCACAGCAGGGGTGGGTGTGACTCACCATCTTGGTGGCTTCTGAGGGCAGTTCTCCAGAGAGGATCACCAGGTAACACTCTCTGCTGGGAGAGAGTACTATAACCCAGGGCAGAGGATCTAACAGGTGCCAAAGCAGTGTTGACCCTACCCTTTATTTTATAGGTGGGATAACTGAGACTCAAAGATAGGCTTTTGCTTTCAGCTATCCAACCAGTCCGCGGCAGAGCATGGACTCAAACAGAATTAGTGAACATAGATTGTAGGATGGCAGTTGACTGATATTTGCCCTATACTATTTTGTCTATGCATATGATCCTGGGTCCAAAGCTAGTGTACATACCAAAAACAGAAATTAAGTCCCTACATGAATCCTGGCTCTGGCCAAGGCCAACACAGAGGGGCCAAAATTATATTTTATGTTATCAGTATACAATTCTCCATAAATCTCTGGCATTTTCATACATGTTGTGAGAAGAAGAACTGTCTTTATTCCTATCTTTTTTTCCCTCTTTTTAGAGAGAAAGAGGGGGTGGGCAGAGGGAGAGAGAGAATCTTAAGCAGGCTGCATGCCTAGTGCAAAACCCAACACAGACGGGGCTTGATTACATGACCCTGAAATCATGACTTGAACTGAAATCAAGAGTCAGACACCCAACCGACTGAGCCACCCAGGCACCCCTATTCCTAACTATCTTTTCAGTAATGTTGTATAGCCAAAGCCTTGGAAGATGGAGATAGTGTCTCTTTCTATAGCTAGGGCAGGCATGCTTCCTATCTATTATATAATATTTGGGTTTCTTAAGTTCAGTTTTCCTTTCCAGTAATGCAACACACTGAGTACACAGGTGTCACTTTCCCTCTAAGCATTGCTTTATGGGAATTGGTCTCAGGGAACTGACACAAAAAATGATAATACTCTGGTTGCTGCTATTGCTGTGAGTAATAAAATGTCTTTTGTTTTTGGCCTGGCAGTTTCATGTCTTCTCCCAGTATCCATGAAACTATGGCAGCCTAACTTGTTAGCATGCAAGTAGGGTGAAATCTTGGACCTTTCAAGTTATTAACCAATATATTACCACTTCTGGCTTTATATAAGGAGATTTAACTTTGTGATTGGTGATTCGACTTTCTAGGAAAGTTATGGAAATATTTTGCTCACAGGTAAGTGTTTATGTCTGTGCCAAACAATGGTATGTCTTTGATGTGCTTTTAAAATAATTATTTGCTCTCACAGAGATGAAGAGCCTCTTCATTAGATTAGTCAATTGGATTAATGCAATTAGGTAGATTGCATTAATGGCCCCAGTTCTTCATCCTTTTGGTCAATGAGATAGCAGATGTAACTCAAGCAGAGCCTTAAAAATGCTTGAAAAATTGAGCTTGCACTTCTACCTCCTCCATCTCCATGAGATGAGCAAGGCTGGGTTATCCTTCTGGTTCTAGGATGATGATTAGAGGCACATGGAGTCGACATTCCCAGCCTTACCTAGCCTATATCAGCTGACCTCTACTTAGGCATAGGCATATGAGGGAACCAAGTCAAGATTAGCCAAACATCTCTACTAAGCCCAATCTAGATCAGTCAACCTATAAACTGGACAGCTAAATAAATGGCTGTTTGGCTTGCTTTAAGCCATTAATATTGGGAGTAGCAAAAATTTGTACACAGCAAAAGCTAATTGTCACAGCTTCCCAAGGGAATAGATTGCTTTCATTTCTTCATTTTAACAGACTTGTGAGAAGGGTGCTCAGAGTAAGCCACTGCAGCCCAAACTCCACATCTAAGTCTCAGAGTGACATGAGCTCCCCTATCTCTTTATATGTGTTATATGGGCAGACTAGAAAGTTGTCTGCCTGACTGCCTACCTTTGTTCCCTCCCTTCTTTCATTCGTTGGTTAATTTATTAAAGATTAATAAGCTCTTCCAGTGGGCAGGTGCTAAACATACAAAGATAAAAAAATTCATAAACCAATGACATACATGGAGGAAAATATTACAGTAGATATAATAAGTGCTAATGAAGATGTATGCAGTCTGTTGAGAACACAAGGAACAAATCAATTGCCTCTGAGGAATGGGCATGGGTAGCTTTACTGAAGAGGATGGTTTTAGGAGTATTGTGTAGGCACTGCCATAGTTATTCCCCAGCTCATGCTGGTGTGTTCAACATGAATTCTCCCACTCAGGAAACCTACTCTACGCTATGTACTTGTCTAAACACAGGGGATACAAAAACTAATTAGATTTAGTTCCTTCAAGGAGTTTATATTTTTAGCTTAATTCCAGTAGCTTGGCATTCCCCCCCCCCGCCTTATTTATAAGATACAGCTATCTCTAACAGGAATTGCATTTAATCTGACATCAATATTTTAACCTATTCTGAGCGTCTCCCCCCTTCCCTCCCTCCCTCCCTCCCTCCCTCCCTTCCTTCCTTCCTTCCTTCCTTCCTTCCTTCCTTCCTTCCTTCCAACTGTTGATAGAAAGGGTCAGACTGGATTGTTGCATTCTGGTGCCTCTCATACTGGGGAAAGGCAGGAGCCCAGAGACTAGACTGATTTCACTGGGCCTAAGTAGTAACAAGGAAAGGCCTCCATTGTGGACTGGAAGATCTGTTTTTAAGTCCTTTCCCTTCTGAATGTTCAAGAGGATATAAATACAGTCTATCTTATTAAGTTGGTCCCTGTAACCAAGGAAATGGCCTTCGTTCCCAACCCTAAGATACTGTGAGATGGTATCTCAGGAACTCGTCCTGATAGCCAGTTCTTTGGTAGTTATGTGTAACCTCAGCTCACAGGTTACTCCTTAACATGTTATGTGCCCATTAGTAAGGCTACCTAAGGCTGTATCCACAACAGCTATTCTCAGACTTCGTATTCTGCCTCAGCCAATCACTGACTCCAGTACTCTCTGTACCTTATTTCTAGCATTTGAAGGAATGATTATATCATATGTACAGATCTACGAATTTCATTTAGTTGTGAGTGACAGAATTATTACAATTATTATTGTAATTATTATTACAAACAAACAAAAGGTTTACTTACTTATACAACCAAATCATGAAGTGATAGCTCAAGCCTTAGGAGAGACTGGAACCAGAGTTGCCAGGTACATGCACACATTTTGTGCACAGCACAGGTCCCAGGGCACAAGTAGGAGCTGGAATCCAGTCCTTTCTCTATTCCCAAAGCTGTGTTCTTTGGCATGAGGTTATGTCCAATCAAAGATACCTTCTGTTCATCTTCAGGGCTACATCTTCCTTGAGGCAGTGCATTTATCTAGTTGGTCTGCTCAGAGGAGATACCCATCTTCTACCTCTTCTCTCTTCATCCTTTGCTCTTCTATTTCAATGAAAATCTCACTATAGATGGTGGAAAATGAGAAAGAAGATTATGAATATAGAAGATAGAAAGCAGCAGCTTTACCAGATAATTAAAAGTGCTTCTTTTGGAACCAAACCATTGGAACAAGATCAAATTAGGAAAGATATTATTGGAAATGTTTCTTGATTTGAGAAAAGATCTCACATTGGAATGACCAAAATTGCTCACTTTTTAGGTAAAATTAATAAAATGATTCCAATACCTAGATACAGTTGGGCATAATTTTTGAATTATAAAGAGGAGAAAAAGTCCTATGAGTACCTCTGACAAAAGGAATAAAACAAACGGGGAGCTTATCTACAGAAGCATTATTATTAGAGTGGTAACAATTTATTTTCTTCAACAATAAATGCTAGAAGACAATGGAGCAATAACTGGAATTTTGGTAGCTACGAGAAGAAAAATTATTAACCCAAATTTTGTATCTAACCAAACAGTTATTCAAAACATTTTCATATTCACTAGTAAATATACTACCCACTAATTCTTTTTAAAGAAGTTAGTTGAAAACATTCTCCAAATAACTAATGAATTTTTTAATAATTACATGAGAAGTCATCATGAAAATACAAATCTGGTTTACATTTTGAAGAATCACTTTGTCTATAAGAATGGGGCAGTGGAGGGCAAAGATAGAATTTGTGTTTGAAGGTGAGAGATGATGATATCCATTTGACAGGTAGAAGAATGGCTTATAGGGGCGCCTGAGTGGCTTGGTCGTTAAGTGTCTGCCTTCGGCTCAGGTCATGGTCCCGGGGTCCTGGGATCAAGCCCCACATCGGGCTCCCTGTTCCGCGGGAAGCCTGCTTCTCCCTCTCCCATTCCCCCTTCTTGTGTTCCCTCTCTCGCTGTCTCTCTGTCAAAAAAAATAAAATCTTAAAAAAAAAAAAAAGAAGAATGGCTTATAAAAGGGTAGTAGCAGTGGAAAAAGAGATCATGTGTTCTAGTTTGGGACATGTCAAATCTGAGATGTTTGCAAGGTATTCAGATGGAGATATCCATCTGAGGGCTTGGCAATGCAATTGCTGAGGTTAGAGAAGTTGAAGGTACAAGTACAGCATATAGTTGAGGAACATCAGCATATAGATGACATTCAAAACCATGAAAATGGATGATATCATCAAGGGAGAGAGTGTGGGGAGAGAAAAAGACCAGAACTGAATACTGAGTACCATGCGAAATAGGGCAAGCAGCAAGCTGGCAACCATACTAGGCTTGTCGGAGCATCATTCCTTGGAGGGTGTCAGGGGGAAAGAAACTCTTGGTTGTAGGCATTGTAGCAGATATTCAAGTTCCTCATTGCATGTTACACTCTAGGTCAAGATCCAGAAATTTAGCAGGGCCAAATACTGGACTCCAGTGCTTGGGCTACGGGACTTTTAAATTATCTGACTGAGAAGGAATTGACCCATCACCTGGCATAATCAGTGGCCTTGATTCAATAATGTGTGAATGGTGGAACTTGCTCCAGTCTACTAATTCTGCCAGCTCAGTTTATGATTGATAAAGCACTAGCCCCACCTGATATGGACAGGTAACTGAGATCTAAACCTTGACTGATTGAAGGCCTGGTTTACAGCCAGTTTCCATGGATCTTTGCTGGAGTCCTGCAGAAAATGCTCTCAATCTACCTTCTAACTCCAAAGGTGGTATCTATGTACTATGTCCCACTGTCAGAAACCTGTACCATTTCAATCCTGAGAGCTGTGAGACTAGTCACTGACATCACTTTAGGAGACACTGGAAGATGATTAGTAATGGTCAATGACTTCCCCCAGGAGGCAGTTTCATTTTGAATAGGTGAGGGGCTTTTTCTTCTGGAAGTATCCTTACTGTTTCTCCTATACTTAGGCCCAGTCATCTTGGCAGGGACCTTGGAGTCATCCTATCACCTCCATGCTTCTCCAACACCATTGTGCTGTGATTGTTGAAAGCATATATTTGCACTCAAGATGAACAAAACTGCATAATGGACATGGAAAGCCTATGGCGAGGCCTCTGGGTCCAGAAGTTCCATAACATGTGGGAGAAGGTAAAAGTAATGGGGGTTCCCTTGAGTCACTTGATCAGCTGGACTGCCAATAACCAGTCAAGAGAAAGTAGTGTCTCTCAGTGGTGTCTGCCCACTCCTTAGTACAGCATGTAGTCTGGACTTCACCACCTCCTGAGGGAGTCAGGGTAGTCAGAGCAGTGCCTCTAATTAGCAGAATCTAATTAGAAACTGTCTTTAAGTAAGTCTGAAAAATGTTATTTTAGGCTTTATAACCTTAAATAGAACAAAGAACAGAATGGCTGCAGAGGTGCAAAGTTTAATAAATAACACTTGGTACAGTCTACTCCTTCGGGCTCTCAGTGTCCAAACACATCTTTCTTTCCATATTTAACTTCTAAACAACATTATCAGTGTCACGCACCCACCTACCAGCATGCATTTGTGTATTGCATGAATAAAAAGTGACTCTTCCTCTCCCCCAACAAAGGGAGATAAGAAATCTCATGTGTCCACGTATGGAGGATGTTCATTCCTTTCCCAGCACAGCCAAAAGTCCCTTTGATAATCTGTAATCTAAAGGCTAAACAGTAATTGCTACCAATATACTGTATATCAGATAGCCAGGAAAGGAGAGAATCGTGAAAGTGGCATAAATCATTTCTGCCCACATTCTGTTGGCCAGAACTTAGATGCAAGTAGCTGGGAGGGCTGTACCCAGGAGAAAAATGAAAATTGTTCAGTGAACTATAGCCTTGCTTCTGTCGTACCAAAAAAGCAAAGTGTTTTAGGAAAGAGGGACTTCTGATTAAACACATGTATTTATCTCTTCTTTCCCCCACCCTGGAATAATCCTCTAAAATGACAATAAAGGAGTAAAACAGGTAAAGTTAAGAAAGACAAAGAGAATGGGAGAATGAAAGACAATGAAAGAGAGATGTTAACAAAATTTTGAACATGAACATCAGATGAATTCAGTGGAGGAATGGTAAATGTTCGGAAAGAAGATGATAGAAAATAGGTTATATTCCCACCCTTCCCCAGCCCCCTGGAAGACCTTAAGTGTCAGAGGGACACGGGCATTGATTAGCTATAGTCACAATAATAAGGTGTGGCAATCATAAACCCCAGCAGCATACAGTAACCTTTTGTTGTTCCCACTTGTGAAGATTAATGGGCTGGCTCCTGTGTTTGTGGGTCAGCTGGGGCTTTTCTCAAAGCTGGGCTTGGCCAGGGCTCCCCAGTGGGGGCAGTTCGGCTCCACAAGTCTCAGATCCTCTCCCCACGGCCAGTGCACTAGCACACCTGTGCCTCGCTCATAGTGAGGACAGAGAAATGAGAACACAAGCGAAAAATTCTAGACCTCTTCAGGACCAGGCTCAGAGTTGGCACACGGTCACTCCCACTTCATTGTATTGGCGAAAGCAAGTCCCATAACCAAGGCTAAATTCAAGGGGCAGGAATAGATCTGGGTCTTTAGTGAGAGGAGCTGCAGTCACATGCCAGAGGGCGTGCGTGGATGATGGGAGGGGTGAAGAATTAGATCCCTTCATACAGGACCATGGACTGAGAGGATGGGCTGGAAATGAGACTGTTCATTTCTCTCCCGTGCCACAAACAGCAGAGGTGGGGAGGTGATTACTAAAACCAGCGGAATAAGTAAAGCCTGCATTTTGAAAAGTAGAGCACCAGCTTCCTTTCCCCATTTATCTCCCAGAACTCCAGCAGATCTGGAGAAGAGCTGGAGAAGAAACTGGTAGTCTTTTCTGGAGAAACTGGAGAATGAACCTGGAGAGAAGAACTACCGATAACGTTCACTGAGGGGCTGAAGCTGTGGAGGGACACGGAAAAGCAAGATTTCAAAACAAGCAATTATTAATTATGTATGTAATTATGCAATTCATCAACACATGTAATTAAATAATAGTTGGTATAAGAATTAATAACAAATATACAATTATATATACGAACATTTTAAAATAGAAATGAGTTAGAGATGGGAGTGGCATCAGCCTATAAAGACGATCCTTTCAAGAGGTAGAGATGAGAAACAAGGTGACAGAGCAATGTATGGCTTTAACCAATATTTTTAAATCCATTTTATGATGTGGAAGAGACAGGGCATAACTGAAGGATCACAATCTTTGAGAAGCAAGGGATCTGCTATCAACTAGAACACAGGTAGCTCTGGAGACTTCAGGAGGCTCAGGAACATGTGTCTCTGTTGAGGAATTTGGAGATTCTTAAGTTTCTTTTTGTTATGTTGCAACACCATGGACTTAAGATACACTAACACAAAGCCTGAAATCAACATAGAAAATACTAATAATGATTATATCTATGAGGTGGGATAGGTGATTTTGTTCATGGTGCTTTTCTGCACTTTCCAAATTTTATATAATAAATGTGTTAATTTCAAGTCTAGGGGAAATGTTATCTATCAATCCATCTGTCTAGTTATTTATTTCCTTCAGATGTTCCTGGAAGGGCAGGTAGACCACTGAAGAAGTGGTACTTTAAGTAAGTTGGCATAACTTAAAACACCCTGTCTTTTTCGGAATGATTTTGCCCGAGGGGATGAATGGATGGTGGAGCAGCATCCCGAAAAGAACCATCCCATCTCTGCATCCTGCCCTTTCTTCTGCACATCACAGTTGTCTCAGCCTCTCTCTCGCTGTTTCACATGTTTTGTCTCTCACTCCCTCAGGCTATTTTCAGATCACCCCCTCCCACTGCCTGATCTATTTTCATGTAAGGAACATGATTTCTGAGAGCCCTACTTCATTTTTTCTCGTCCCCCTGTGGACTGGCCTGAATGCATGTTGTCAGAGAATGATGTTGCATAGACTGCAGGGAAGGAATTAAATTACTAATAGATCACTCTCTCTCAGGACAGAGGGGAAAAAAAATGCAAATAAATACTGTCGCCTCACCTCCCTGCTGTTGTCCCGGGTGTGCTGGGACCCCAGACTCTGATTCTCAGGCTCTCTGGCCTCCTTCTTAGTCTCAAACCAAATGGACATGGATTAGAAACCCTGCCCCTGACTAACTGTGTGACTTTGGGGGCGGTTCTTATGCCCCTAAGCCTAGGAACTCTTCTCTTGAAGATGGGAGTGGTAACACCCCCACCACTGAATGCAAGGTGGGGAAGAGCTGCCTCAGCCAGAGGAGGGGCCCAGCCAACAGCCCTTTCCAGCCTGTGCTTCTGACTTGGACTTCTTCCTACTTCTTCTGTTCCAATTTAACTAGCAAATGCATGGCTCCTGTCACAACATAAGGAATGTCCTGCCTGTGTTTCCACAGTCCTATCTGGGCTAAGCTCAGACACAAGTGGAGACAGACACCAAGAATCTTAGCTATAAGAGAATGAGTGTTGCAAGCTTCTCTGTTAGGGAAACTTTTCTCAATTAAAACAAACATATGATAACCTGCCCAACTCCCACACTTCCCTGGATGATCTTAGGGTATTTATTCTGGCCCAGATACTGTGATGGGTTCTTTTTATTTTAACCTTGTTTAAGCCTCAAGAAACCCTGTGAGAAATTATCATCCTGATATTTAGAGAAGAAAGTGAAGCTCAGAGAGGTTGCTCAAGGTCAATTGCTGGTAAGTACTGGAGAAAAGATTTGAACCTACAAGAAATCTGTACTCTATGTAAGCTCTTAAGTAGATTCCCTGCCATAATTTTACTGTAATTTCCTGTCCCTTTTGCAAGTAGGGACACAATAGGAAACTGAATTTATTTTTTATTTTTTTTAATTTTTATTGTTATGTTAATCGCCATACATTATATCATTAGTTTTTGACGTAGTGTTCCATGATTCATTGTTTGTGCATAACACCCAGTGCTCCATGCAGAATGTGCCCTCTTTAATACCTGTCACCAGGCTAACCCATCCTCCCACTCCCCTCCCCTCTAGAACCCTCCGTTTGTTTTTCAGAGTCCATCGTCTCTCATGGTTCGTCTCCACCTCCAATTTTCCCCCCTTCATTCTTCCCCTCCTGCTATCTTCTTCTTTTTATTTTTTTTTTCTTAACATATATTGCATTGTTTCAGAGGTACAGATCTGTGATTCAACAGTCTTGCACAATTCACAGCGCTCACCATAGCACATACCCTCCCCAGTGTCTATCACCCAGCCACCTGATCCCTCCCACCCCACCCCCAACTCCAGCAACCCTCAGTTTGTTTCCTGAGATTAAGAATTCCTCATATCAGTGAGATCATATGATACAGGTCTTTCTCTGATTGACATATTTCGCTCAGCATAACACCCTCCAGTTCCACCCATGTCATTGCAAATGGCAAGCTCTCATTACTTTTGATGGCTGCATAATATTCCATTGTATATATATACCACTTCTTCTTTATCCATTCATCTGTCGATGGACATCTTGGCTCTTTCCACAGTTTGGCTATTGTGGACATTGCTGCTATAAACATCAGGGTGCACGTACCCCTTTGGATCCCTACATTTGTATCTTTGGGGTAAATACCCAGTAGTGCAATTGCTGGATCGTATGGTAGCTCTATTTTCAACTTTTTGAGGAACCTCCATACTGTTTTTCCAGAGTGGTTCCACCAGCTTGCATTCCCACCAACAGTGTAGGAGGGTTCCCCTTTCTCCGCATCCCCGCCAACATTTGTCGTTTCCTGACTTGTTAATTTTAGCCATTCTGACTGGTGTGAGGTGGTATCTCATTGAGGTTTTGATTTGGATTTCCCTGATGCCAAGAGATGTTGAGCACTTTTTCATGTGTCTGTTGGCCATTTGGATGTTTTCTTTGGAAAAATGTCTGTTCATGTCTTCTGCCCATTTCTCGATTGGATCATTTGTTCTTTGGGTGTTGAGTTTGATAAGTTCTTTATAGATTTTGGATACTAGCCCTTTATCTGATATGTCATTTGCAAATATCTTCTCCCATTCTGTCGGTTGTCTTTTGGTTTTGTGGACTGTTTCTTTTGCTGTGCAAAAGCTTTTTATCTTGATGAAGTCCCAATAGTTCATTTTTGCCCTTGCTTCCCTGGCCTTTGGCGATGTTTCTAGGAGGAAGTTGCTGCGGCTGAGGTCGAAGAGGTTGCTGCCTGTGTTCTCCTTTATTTTGATGGACTCATGTCTCACATTGAGGTCTTTCAACCATTTGGAGTCTATTTTTGTGTGTGGTGTAAGGAAATGGTCCAGTTTCATTCTTCTGCATGTGGCCGTCCAGTTTTCCTAACACCATTTGTTGAAGAGACTGTCTTTTTTCCATTGGACATTCTTTCCTGCTTTGTCAAAGATGAGTTGACCATAGAGTTGAGGGTCCATTTCTGGGCTCTCTATTCTGTTCCATTGATCTATGTGTCTGTTTTTATGCCAGTACCATACTGTCTTGATGATGACAGCTTTGTGATAGAGCTGGAAGTCTGGAATTGTGATGCCGCCGGCTTTGCTTTTCTTTTTCAACATTCCTCTGGCTCTTTGGGGTCTTTTCTGGTTCCATACAAATTTTAGGATTATTTGTTCCATTTCTTTGAAAAAAGTGGATGGTATTTTGATGGGGATTGCATTGAATGTGTAGACTGCTCCAGGTAGCATTGACATCTTCACAATATTTGTTCTTCCAATCCATGAGCATGGAACGTTTTTCCATTTCTTTGTGTCTTCCTCAATTTCTTTCATGAGTCTTTTATAGTTTTCTGAGTACAGATCCTTTGCCTCTTTGGTTAGATTTATTCTTAGGTATCTTATGGTTTTGGGTGCAATTGTAAATGGGCTCGACTCCTGAATTTCTCTTTCTTCTGTCTTGTTGTTGGTGTATAGGAATGCCACTGATTTCTGTGCATTGATTTTATATCCTGCCACTTGACTGAATTCCTGTATGAGTTCTAGCAGTTTTGGGGTGGAGTCTTTTGGGTTTTCCACATAAAGTATCATATATCTGCAAAGAGTGCGAGTTTGCCTTCTTCTTTGCTGATTTGGATGCCTTTGATTTCTTTTTGTTGTCTGATTGCTGTGGCTAGGACTTCTAATACTATGTTGAATAGCAGTGGTGATAGTGGACATCCCTGCCATGTTCATGACCACAGGGGGAAAGCTCTCAGTTTTTCCCCATTGAGAATGATATTCACTGTAGGTTTTTCATAGATGGCTTTTATGATATTGAGGTGTGTACCCTCTATCCCTATACTCTGAAGAGTTTTGATCAAGAAAGGATGCTGTACTTTGTGAAATGCTTTTTCTGCATCTATTGAGTGGATCATATGATTCTTGTTCTTTCTTTTGTTAATGTATTGTATCACATTGATTGATTTGCGGGTGTTGAACCAACCTTGCAGCCCAGGGATAAATCCCACTTGGTCATGGTGAAGAATCCTTTTAATGTACTGTTGGATCCTATTGGCTAGTATTTTGGTGAGAATTTTTGCATCCATATTCATCAAGGATATTGTTCTGTCATTCTCCTTTTTGATGGGGTCTTTGTCTGGTTTGGGGATCAAGATTAATGGTGGCCTCATAAAACGAGTTTGGAAGTTTTCCTTCCATTTCTATTTTTTTGGAACAGTTTCAGAAGAATAGGTATTAATTCTTCTTTAAATGTTTGGTAGAATTCCCCTGGGAAGCCATCTGGCCCTGGGCTTTTGTTTGTTGGGAGATAGGAAACTGAATTTAAAAGCACTAATTAATCCAAAACACTGACATCTCTTTAGTTATTACCCTGTTCTCCCTGAAAAAGGCTCTTTCCTCTTTGTTTCTTATTTGTTACCTTCCTCTTAACTTGTGACTCAGTGGATTGGCTTTTGGGATTGCCAAGGGATTCATTCATTCATTTGTTCATACCTTCTACATCTAGCAACCTTCGGTGTGCTGGGACCTGTTCAAGACACTACAGATATACAGATATCAATGAAGTCACAGTCTATCGAGAGAGAAATATGAATGTGCTCTGACAAAGTCCTATGGGAAGGGGGCATCAAGGAATGCAAAATCTCTAGGCAGGTCAGAGTGGATGCATGAAGTAGGAGGTGTTCAGCTGCAAGTACCAGCAAACCCAAATCAAAATTTATTATCTCACAAAACACAGTGTTCAAGTCGTAGTGGTAAAAGTTACAGTCTGTCCAGGGCACCAGCTGCATTGTTCTGCTCCTCTCCACTCTGCCCTCTTTTGTGGGCTAAATTTGACTTCAGCTTCCCTAATGGCTGCAAGGTGATGGCCAGCAGCTTCCTTCTGTGTGTCTAAGAGGAGAGAGAGAGAAACCTCTGGTCAAACTCTGGAAGAAAATGTCTTCCCTTCAGTCACTTCAGGTTGTATTCCTCAGACAATAACATCCACCTGAGAAATTGTAAAGGAAGGAGTTTCTTACTATGGGCTTCAGCAAAAAGACCCTTTCCCTGACATGAGCTTCTCTTGAGAAATATGAGTGTTATGGGAAATGATATATAAAGGAGGAAGAGACTGGAAGCTTGAATGGGTGGCCAACAAGGTCCACAGCAGTAGGATTCAGAGGGGAAATGACATGTAAGCTGGTGTTGATGGATGAATAAGAGCTTACCAGAGAAAGGTCAAAGTGCATTTCCAGCAAAGGAGTCAGCTTGTGTCTTTGACCCTATGCCAAGGACCTGATATGTTTTTTTGGGGGGGGGGTTTGTTTTTATTTATTTATTTATTTTATTCTTATGTTAATCCCCATACATTACATCATTAGTTTTAGATGAAGTGTTCCATGATTCATTGTTTGTGCATAACACCCAGTGCTCCATGCAGAATGTGCCCTCCTCAATACCCACCACCAGGCTAACCCATCCTCCCACCCCCTCCCCTCTAGAACCCTGTTTGTTTTTCAGAGTCCATCGTCTCTCATGGTTCGTCTACCCCTCCGATTTCCCCCGCTTCATTCTTCCCCTCCCGCTACCTTCTTCTTCTTTTTTTTTTTTCTTAACATATATTGCATTATTTGTTTCAGAGGTACAGATCTGAGATTCAACAGTCTTGTACAATTCACAGTGCTTACCAGAGCACATACCCTCCCCAGTGTCTATCACCCAGTCACCCCATCCCTCCCACCCCACCCCCCACTCCAGCAACCCTCAGTTTGTTTCCTACAGTTAAGAATTCCTCATATCAGTGAGATCATATGATACAGGTCTTTCTCTGTTTGACTTATTTCACTCAACATAATACCCTCCAGTTCCATCCACGTCGTTGCAAATGGCAAGATCTCATTCCTTTTGATGGCTGCATAATATTCCATTGTGTGTATATACCACTTCTTCTTTATCCATTCATCTGTTGATGGACATCTTGGCTCTTTCCACAGTTTGGCTATTGTGGACATTGCTGCTATAAACATCGGGGTGCATGTACCCCTTCGGATCCCTACTTTTGTATCTTTGGGGTAAATACCCAGTAGTGCAATTGCTGGATCATATGGTAACTCTATTTTCAACTTTTTGAGGAACCTCCATACAGTTTTCCAGAGTGGCTGCACCAGCTTGCATTCCCACCAACAGTGTAGGAGGGTTCCCCTTTCTCCGCATCCCCGCCAACATCTGTCGTTTCCTGACTTGTTAATTTTAGCCATTCTGACTGGTGTGAGGTGGTATCTCATTGAGGTTTTGATTTGGATTTCCCTGATGCCGAGCGATATTGAGCACTTTTTCATGTGTCTGTTGGCCATTTGGATGTCTTCTTTGGAAAAATGAAGGACCTGATATGTTTGATGCCTGGACTGGTAGTTTCATGGCAGAAAAGTGGAAAGAGGCACAGAGGGTTTTAAAAAGGTGGGGCAAACTAGGAAAGGTCTTTCATCCTTTGTAAGGCATTTGTTCTCCATCTGCAAACAATGGAGAACAAATGGCAGTTTTTATTATACAGCAGGGAATGCGGGATCAAATTTCTCTTGGGATGATTAACTCCATAAACCGAAGTGTAGGGATTGGAGAGGCTAGCAGGAAGAACACAGCTACAAAGTTTCAGGTGAGAGATACCGAGTTCCTGGCTAAATCAAACTGGACACAGTTGCAGAGCTAGGGAGGTAGAGGGGCCTTTGGGAGGTCATGTTTGCTCCTGAAGTTCCTAGTCAGGGTCACTGCTACATAGGAATAAATCACCATGGGAGAGTGAGGCTAGCAGTGCACATCCAACCCCCAGCCAGAGGGCCAGAGATCCCAGCTGCATTCAGCTTCCCTACTCCAGGGCTTGTCTGGGTCTGCCATGTGTTTATCCTTTGCACAGAGGCTTCTAAATTAATAATATGAGACTTGTAATCTCAAGAAGAGAGCCTCAGCACCCACTCAGTGGAGCATGGTGTTCATCTCTCTGGTTCATGCTTGGATGTTTCTTCTCTTCACAATCACTCTGGCACTGGAAGATTCCTGAATTTGTTACCAGGGGCTGTCTCTGCAGTTGCTGAGGTTTATATAACAGGTGGTCAGGAGGGGTCTGGGACTCGGGGATTGAGTCAATTAGAACATTTCTCAGCCAAAACCACTGACAATAGGTAACAGATGTGGTCTCTTGTCCACTCCTGGCCTATGGTCTAGAGCTCTAAAAGCTGGAGAATGTCTTCCTTGGTGGTCTATTATTTTAGAATTCTAAATCGTCTGGAAAAAATTTTTTTCCACCTCAGTAAACCACTAATCAACTCCTACAGTTCTTCTCTAGGATGGAAATTTAGCTTGGTGGCAGAGAATTTACTAATGGTGGGGGAAAGTCGTGGGTGGGAACAGCATCCCACCCATGGCATAGCATCAGGAGAGGGAGTGCTCCTTCATAAGTTTCTCTTCTGTAATGGCTCATTCCTGCCAGGATACAAACATGCTATAGTATCTGATGTCGTAAAAACACCAACCATCCCAACAAAGATCTAGTAGACCTCTTGTACTCTGCAACTACTGCTCCATTTCTCCTTTTCCCTCTCTAGGAAAGCAACTCCAAAAAGCTGTTCAAACTCTTTTTCTAATTCTTTGCCTCGAATTCTCTCTTTAACCCACCCTGCTCAGATTTCCATCTTCACCACAGTATGGGCACTACTCTTATCAAGATAGCCATGATCAATGGTCAGTTCTCAATCCTCATGACTTAGCCCCTTGAAACATTTGACACATGTAGTCATTCCTCCCTTTTGAAACTCTTTTCACTTAACTTGCTGGTCAGTAAACATTTCTGGTCATCTGCCTACATCACTGGTCATTTCTTGATATCCTTGGTGAAATCCTCTTCCTTTAAGTGGTCCCTAGAAGTTGGAGTATCCCAGGTCTCAGTCCTTGGACCTCTTTCTTTCTCATATCTACTCACTCCCTGAATGAACTCATCTAGTTTCATGGCTTTAAAACCATTCATATGCCAAGGACTCAAAAATACCCTCCTTCAGTTCTGGGCATTGTACTTGTTTATTCAGCTACCTGCAAGATACCTCCATGTGGCTGTCTACTGGACAACTGGTGATATCGTCTATCACTGACTTTGTAATATTATAATAAAGAGAATGTGCTCCAAAAGTGTGTATTAGTTACTTCAAGCTACAGATAGTTGCTCTAATCAGGAATTTGCACTACAGCTGGCTTCATTGCAGGAAGGCCATTCTCCAGAGGCAGCTACTACAAGCACTTCAGCTATCTTTAACTCTGATCAACACCAGACATTTTGCTAATTAGCATGCTGAAGTCAAAAATGAGTTTTCATTTGTGAAATTAGTGGCTTGTTAATCAGCATAATGGATGTTAGAAATGGGCTTTCATAGGTCAAATTAGAGGTAATCAAGATATGGGAATTGGCTAAAATATTTTAGGGACATTCCCTACCCCCATAAAAACAGGGTATAAGAATCTAGTAAGGCTAATGGGCTGTACATTTAGGGATAGTACCTGAAACTTGATTCTTAAACAGTTCTCTTTTTAGCCATTAGAACAAAGGATTTCTGGATGTCTGACCCTGCTTGGAATATGATCTTCTGCTGAATAGACTTCTCATGCAGTGCGGTGATTGGAGCACTAGAAGGCCAGTGTGTTGGGACTACATCAGGCTTACAGAGCAGGTGTATAAATTGCTTTGTGCCTACTTGTTAATGACATTATGTCTGCATATGTGGTAAAATCTGATCTGAGAATTACTTTCATTATAACTTGGTAATGAGGTTGTGGGGGCAGTAACTGATTCACCCATTTTGACTTTTTCTGTGGCTATAGTTGTATACCACAGTGAACCTAAGAGTTGTGCATTATCAAACTGGCTAATTGTCAATTTTCGGTACAGTTCAAACATAACGTGGCCAAAATAGAACTCTTTATTCACCATCCCCCCAAATGTGCTCTGCCCAGGCTTTGCCTTCCTAGCAAATGGCACCTATGTTCACCCTCAGGCTCAGGCCTGAACTTAGCACCTTGCCCGAACTTTGCCTCACACCCCCAGCCTATCCACCAACAAGTTGTCTTGATCCTATCTTCAAAGGATATAAATTTGTGCACTTTTCTCTATGTCCATAGTTTATCTCTCATCTCTACTACTAGAGTGGCCTCATAATAGGTCTTCCTATGTCCACTGTTACTTCTGGTCGGTTCCCACAGAGCTGCCAGAGAGTCTGTCTACAATGTCAATGAGATCATATTGCCTTCCTGCTTTAATCCCTACAAAGTTTCCTATTACACTTAAAATAACATTTCAACCTGTTGCCATGTCCTCTAAGACCCGCTGTGATCCGGCCCCTGACCACCTCTCCAGCCTCTTCTTTCCATCCTTGTCTCATCCCACTCTTACAGTTTTCAGTCTTCCTTCTGTTCAACCTCTCAAACTCCTTCCTGTCTCAGGACATTTACACTTGTTGCCCCCTCATCAGAAATACTCTCCCTGCACCTCAGGTCACATGTCACCTCTTCAGAGAGGACTTCCTTACCAACCACCTGCTCTAAAATGGTCCCATTCCTGCCATTCTCTATCCTATTGCCTGCTCTACTTTTCTGATCTTGTGGAATAACATCATAATATATCTTTATTTGCTAAATATATTGTGATCTATTTCCCCTAGGAGTACAAAAGCTCCATGAGGGTAGAGACTTGAATCTTGCTAGCTAACGTATCCCCAGTGAGGACAACAGTGCTAGGCACATAGTAAATAAATATTCCTTAAATATTTGTGGACTGAATTAATGGTTCCAATATTCTTACATATTTCTGTTTCTCCCATGTTGTGATGTCAAATTCATTGCAGTTGGAAAGGCAGTTGGGGAGTGAGATATCTCTTTGTGAGATGTGCTTATACCTATCCATTCATTCACATAACTCATCTTTCTTGTATGCCTTCTATTCATCAAACCCTGTAGTTGGTGAGAATGCAACTGTGAGTAAGCCGACAGATTTTCTGCTCTCATGGAATTTACCATCCAGTTGGAGTCATAAACATTAAACAGCAAACAAATGATTACAAATTATTATGAGAGATATAAAGGAAAAAAACACTAGAGTACCAAGATAGAGAGAACATTATAGAAGCTGGTTAGAGGCAGCATCTCTGAAGAGATGACCCTATGTTGAGGCCTGAAGGATGAGAATGAACAGACTTGTAAAGATGGCAGGTACAAAGATCCTGAGGCAAGAAAGAGGTCAGCCAGTTCATAGGACTGAGAGATGTACATGGCTCAGAGCTGCATATGAGGGGTAGGAGCCACATTTGAAATTGAAAAGAAAGGCAGAGACTGAGCCACCAGGGGAAAATGGAATTGGGTATGAGTTTGGAGTCAGCATGGAAGCAAGAACATCAGTTAGAAGACAGTCGTGATGGTTGAGCCAGACTTGATGGAAGCCTGAGCTAACATGGTGGCAGGGGAAAGGCAAAGATGTAGCCACATTAGAAATATATATTAGAGGTAGAATCAGTAGGAACTGGAGAAGATGAAATGTGGGTAGCCAGGGTTATATACATGGCAGATCTCCAATAAATATGTGATTATATTGTACCACGGCAGTGGGGGAGGAGAAATAAGAATATTTCTCAGATTTTACGGCATTTGTAATGGGGGGGGAAGGGCATTGTTGCTTTATGAGAAAATGGGGGAAAACTGAGGGACACAGCTTTGAGAAGGAAACTTCTGATTTGAGCATGTTAAGTGCGAGACGGCTGCAGCACATCAGTTGAATATGCAAGACCAGAGTAGATAGGACTAGACTGGAGATAGCGATTTTGTATCCATGGGAATATAGATGGTGTATAGAGCAATTGGAATGGAGAATGTCAACCAGGAGAGACTTATGAAGAGGATATATCCCAGAAAGTCCCACGAAGTGTGACAATCTCAGTCAGTTAGAAAATGAGAGACTTAGGAGAAAATTTGACAGAGGCAAATAAAAGGAAATCCAGGATAGTGTGGTATCCTGGAGACAAAAGAGGAAAGTGTTTCTAGTAGGAAGTTTGTCAGTTAGGTTGCATGCTGGTGAAACACTCAGAATGATGAGGAGAGAACAGTGTCAATTACATTTGGTAACATGGAGGTTGTTAACTTTGACAAGAGCACTTTCAGTTGAGTAATGGAGGTGGTAGTCAGACATTAGGTGAAGGGTAAATTGGAGGCACAGAGAATGGAGACAGCTTGTGTAGAAAACCCTTTTAAGTTTGACCATGAAGAAGAGCAGAAAAATGTTGCAATAACTAGAGAAGTAGGTGGGGTCGAAGAAGAACTTACTGGTATTTTTTAAAAGATGGGAGATTATAGGACGTGTTTGATACTGATGGGACTGTTCCAGTCAAGAGGGAGGGGGGAGATTGTGCAGAAAAGAAAAGCAGGTTGCCTGGGGCGCCTGGGGCTCAATCATTAAGCATCTGCCTTCAGCTCAGGTCATGATCCCAGGGTCCTGCGATCGAGCCCCGCATCAGGCTCCCTGCTCATCGGGAAGCCTGCTTCTCCCTCTCCCATTCCCCCTGCTTGTGTTCCCTCTCTCACTGTCTCTCTGTGTCAAATAAAGAAATAAAATCTTTAAAAAAAAAAGAGAGAGGAAAACAAAAAAGAAATGCAGGTTGCCTTTAAAAGTCAAAAGGGAATGGAATCCAAAGTAGATGCAGAGATTAATTAGCTTTTGGTAAGAGGGGAGTTTTTTCTTAATATATTTTTTTAATTTTTATTTATTCATTTGAGAGAGGGAGAGAGAGAGACAGAGAGAGCACAAGCAGGGGGAGAGGCAGAGGGAGAGGGAGAAGCAGACTCCCCGCTGAGCTGGGAGCCCGATGCAGGGCTCAATCCCAGGACCTGGAGATCATGACCTGAGCCAAGGGCAGATGCTTAACCATCTGAGCCACCCAGGCACCCCAGGAGGGGAGTTTTTATTTTATGGAGCTCAGGGTGTAAATAACACTGACTTGTCCTGTGTCATTGCTCAGACCCAAAAGCTGAGAATAATAGATGGGGAGTATTCCTGCATTCTCACATGAGGCACAGCATCATTTATGCAGGATTCAGAAAGAGGTGAACCAAAACCTGTTTTTGCCCCACCCAACTCCAGGTAACATAGGAGAAGCTGGTAGTGACTCTCTCTTGGTGTGTTCCCCGAGACATGTGAGGGCATGGGGTGCTTCCTCCTCCACTTCAAACCAGTGCGGGAAAGGCTTCAAGTAACCACTTGGGAAGCTTGATATATATCCCCAGGAGCTCGGGACACGCAGGCACCTACCTGACTACTCTTGAAAAAGTCTACAGATGAAGGGCTGTGTGGATGGTGGGAGCAGCAGAACCAAGAGGGCTTCAGTAGCAATGGCCTGCATTTCCAAAGTCACCAGGTTAAAAGTGGTTTTTTTCCTGTGGGCCATATGTGGACCTCCCCCAAAAATAGGTGATCTGAGAGCTCCTTAAAAGGAACTCTCTCAATGGGGGAGTCTGGAAGAGGAGGCACCCCAAGAGAGAATGTCTGTGTTGATGTCCCGGGGGACAACAGGGAAATCATAAAAGTCCCACAAGAGGGGACATTTCCCACATCAGGGAAATGCAGATGGGGAGATATGTGAAGGACCCACAAAAGTGACTCATTACACTTGGGCTTCTGACACACAAAAGGCCCAAATGCTGTGATGTGAATGCACCAGTGTTGTCTCCGATTGTTCATCTCCTGAGCCCAGCTCAAGAGGGTCAGAAACGGGACATAGAGTGGGAAAGAGGTAAAGAAGGAAAATAAAAGTAGGAGTGGACAAAGAGTGAAGAAACCATCTCACCCTCCTTCATTTCGGCATCTGGGCCTGAATGAGTCTCCAGCTGACATGGGTCGGGTAGGGGGAGCAGTGGGGGCACTTAAGCTGGATGAGAAATTGAAGCCTTGATATAGGACTGGACTGGACTTCCTACATATTTTACAAGCCAGCTATGTCATTCCTGCCTGAGAGTGATGGGGAAAATGAGGCTATGCCCCCAGAATGTCCAACAGTGAGGAAGAACAGTTCCACAGAGGGAGTGTAAAGGGCCAGTGGTGGGAAAGAAGAAAGTTGCTTTCTGCCTGCCTTTTTCTCATCCCAGCTTGTTCAGTAAACTGCGTCTAGTTTACATTTGTTTCTATCTTAAAACTTTGTGATGTTTGTACTTTTGTAGTCCAAATAAAACCTGTGTATGACAGTTTATAAGCACTGCCATATTTCCTGTTCTCTCATGTTTGAGACCAGGTTTGTGTATTGGAAAGCATCTAAAAACCTAGCAGGTAGCAAAAATGAATGACACAGGTCAGGAGTAATACAGTAGAGAGGGAATGGGGACTAGGGAATGCATGGCTTCTTAATGTTTTAGAAACCCTCTGTTGGTCAAACAACATAGAAATGGAGACTTTTGTGTTAGGTATTAAATACTATTCTTCTCCTACCCTGGACATCACAAGCCTACACTGCAGAGTGCATGGGACGGGGATAGGGGACAAGGCCATGTGACATGCCCCTACCTCACATTCATTCATCCAAAGCTAATGCCATTTACTAGATAAGTATAGAAATATTTTGAGATTTCCCAAGTCTATAATTTATAATTTCTTGTCAAAATTCTTGGTACAAATAGGAAATCATCAACCTGTCATCTTAACATTAACAGGAGGATAGATGAGGAAAGAAACAGAAAATGTGCTTCACAAAACTCCTTTCCCCATCCTGTGCCAGATCCCGGTAATGAACACCAGCATAAGCCATTTGCTTTAGCAAGGAAACAACTTTTTAAAAGGCTTCCACTGAATTCATTAAATATTTACTGAGTGCCTACTATGTGCAAGAAAATAATAGCAGGTCAGCTTTGACCAGAAGGATGTGAACTCTCTGATGTATAGTTTTGTCATTTGGAATTATGCCTGAGTAGCAATATGCTAGCCTCAAGCAAAATATCCTGTCAGCAAAATAAGAGCTTCCTCAACCCAAAACAAAACATATGAGAGAAATATAAAAACAGAATTTCAGAATGAGAATAGTCATATGCTAGAGAAAAATAAATGTAATTGTACTTCATTAAATGTTTGCTTTCAAAGTGATTCCCTGAAAAGGAACCCAGGATTTGTTACTTTACATTATGTCTGAAAATACCACAGAATCTTGGGTGTTGGGAGGGTCCTCAAAGGCCATTCATACCATGGTTCCATGTGGGGCAGGTGTCCTCCTTAGAGAAGGTCCCTTTCTAGATGGTTCATTCCACCTATGTGTGGCCACTCATGACTATCATAATCAGGTTCTGGTGCTGTGAGTTGTCCCAGACTAGACGCAAGTAAGTGTTGGAACCTAGAAAGATCTGTGGTGCTGGGCAAAGTTTAAGGTTCTGGTAGTACAAGACACATGAATGTGAGTCTGAGTTGGTCTCTGACCAGGAAGTACCACGGTTATAATGATGGGTGAAAGTATATGAAAGGTGAGGTCATCAGTAGAAGACCAACACATTGCTGGTCCTGAAGACTGACAGCAAGAGTCAGAATTTAACTGGAGGAGAGAGTCCTGCAGTAAGCAAGAAAAACATTCCTGAAGACCTGAGAACAGGACAACCAGCATTAGGGAAAGAAATCTTCTAGAGCACAGTAATATCTTTAACAAGACTTCCAGAAGCCAAGCCTTGAGCAACCACTAAACATCTCTCTGTCCCTTCTTCAGCATCCTCTTTGCCTGGGTCATCTGCCTGCTCGTGGGGTTTAGTTGTTGCCATCCTTAAATTTTCCTTAAATGCAGTGACTTCCTCTTTAAATATTTTATTCTTTTTATTTTTTTTTAAAGATTTTATTTATTTATTTGACAGAGAGAGACACAGCGAGAGAGGGAACACAAGCAGGGGGAGTGGGAGAGGGAGAAGCAGGCTTCCCGCAGAGCAGAGAGCCCGATGCGGGGCTCAATCCCAGGACCCTGGGATCGCGACCTGAGCCGAAGGCAGACGCTTAACCGACTGAGCCACTCAGGTGCCCCTATTCTCTTGATTTTTATTATTCCACCTTCTCCTGGTTTTTATTCTATCTTTTAGCCCTCATTTTTAATGACTCTGCCTCTTTTAATTGACCTCTGATTATCAAAATCTCCCAAGGCTCAGTTTTGAGGTCTCTTTTCCTTCTTCTTTTCCCTAGTCCCATGGCTCACATCCCACCTATGTGGCTCCAGATCTTTGTTTCTCCAGCTGTGACCTCTTTCCTGAACTTTAGGCTCATGTAGCTATTCCTACATGATTTATCTACTTGTGAGTCAAATTGGTATTTCAATAATTATATCCAAAACATAACTCGCCTCTATTGTCCACAATCTGCTCCTCCCAGTCTTTCCCCATCTTGATAAATGGCAGCACCCAGCCAACTGAAGCATTAAGTCAAAAACCCAAGAGTCATCCTTAATTTTCCCTTTTCCTCTCTACTTCCCCACTCAACATCCACTTCATCAGCAACTCCTGCCATTTCTATTTATAAAATGTTTCTATTTATAAAATGTTTCACCCATTTCTCTATACCTAACAGCATTACCAACCAGCTCCAAGCTGCCATTCTTTGGCCCCTGAACTTCTGCTATAGCATTAACTCCCGTATACCCCTTCTACGCCCAATGACCAGAGGGATCTTTTAAAGAATAATTTATATAATTTTACTGCCTGAACAAGTCCTATCCAAAACTTAACACAAGAGTCCCCCATTGCACTTGGAATAAAAATCAAAGAGACTTTGTATGAGCTTCCTCTGTCAACCCATCTGATTTCATCTGATACTCCATTCACTTTCCTTCAGCCACACTGGCCTGCTTTCTTGTCCTCAATAACCCAGGCTTAATCCTGAGTTAATGGCTTTTTTTACTTGATTTCCACCCTTCCCAAAAAGCTCTTCCTAAGACTAGCTCCTTGTCATTCTGATCTCAAAATATCACCTCCTCCAAGGGAAGGTCTTCCCTGGCATCCAATCTAGTGAGCTCTTCCCCCACCCTTGTGCCCTTCCTCTTGATCATCATATCTTTTTGCACTTTACTTCTTTCCACAGAGTACTTATCAGTATCTGAAGTCATTTATCTTGTTGATTATCTGTCTCTCCATTACTAGAGTATGAACATCTAGAGAACAGGGACTTTATTTTGTCCCTCATTAGATCCCTATATCATACCTAGAACACTGCCTACTAAAATGGGTCCTTAATAATTATTTACTGAGTAAATGTGAACTCTACCTACATATAGCTTCCACTCATTGATCTGCTGGAGATATGTTTAATAAGTCTGCTGTTTTTCTATTTTGATGGCCCTTTAAATATTTGGAGGAAGTCTTTATTACCATGCAACTATCTGTGTGTATATGTGTGTGTGTGTGGTGTATGTGTGTCTCCTGTATATTTAAATCAATCTTCATATGAAAGGATTTCCAGATACTTCACTATCCAGGTCACCTCCTGGATAAACACCAAGAGAAGATTCTCCGAAGTTAATTCCAATGGTGACTAAAAATAAACTGAATGACACCAAAAATAGGTAGCAAAAAAAAAAAAAAATCTTTCAGGCTGGGATTAACAGCCAACTCCTGTCTTGGTCTAAAGTACTTTTCTGTAATGCAGAATTTAAGGCATAGACAATCTTAAAAGATTTTCTTTATTCTTCTTTCCTATAGCAAATAGCTCTCCCCCAGGGCCCCCAAGCACTCAGCCTTAAACATGTATTATTTACTTCCTTGCTTACTACTTCCCAAACTCTGATCTAAGAGAGGAGAACCCAAAGACAGAATTTCTGATTGTATTTCCAGCCCTAGCATCTCCTTTGAACTTCAGACTTGTGCATTCAATATCCCATTCTGCATCTCCCCCAGTTGTCCATAGACATCTCAAGTTCAACACATATAGCAAACTGGACTTTTCTTCCCCTGCCCCTACCCTTTTCTCTTTTATTTTCAGTGCCTTTAAGTGATACCACCATCCATATGGGCATCCGAGCCCCAAACTTCAGTCATTTTAGATTCTTTCTTCTTAAATATTCACATCCAATCAATTTCCAACTCTGCAATTTTACCCTTCCTGTCCCCTTTATTTTCATAGCCCTACCTCAGGCCTTCACAACCTCTTGGTTGTGGCCTCCTGAACATGGCTTCCCATTTTCTCACCTCTGTCTTGCTCCATTTAACCCCACTCCCCACATAGCTGAAATTCATGGTGACTTTCAGTGCAGTTGTTTTATGATGGGGCCTAAACCTCCTAACATGGCACCCACGGCCTCCTTAGTCCTGATCTGTCTGCCTGTCCAGCCACATCCACCATTTTCTGAATTGCACTTAACTCTAAAAAACTAAACTAAGAATTCCCTCTAAACACCACCCATTTCTATCCCCCATGCCTTTTCTTTTCCCTCCACCTGAACTTCCCTTCACACCTTTCTTCACCTGACTAATACTAACCTTCAAGGCCTAGAAGAGCAGCTCCTTCTTTGGGGAGCCTTTCAAACCCTCTGCTGGGCTATCCATATCCTGGACTCTCTGCTAGCATAGTGTGCCATGTGATTCTTTGCCTAAGCACCCAACATTAGTTACTCAAATCATCTATTTTTGTACCCCTCATAGGCTGATTGCTCCTTACAGACAGGAAATGTTTCTTAATTATTTTGGTACCTATTCCCTAGGACCCAGTTAAGTGGCCAGCACAGAGTAGGCATTCCACAAATGTTTGCTGATCTGAAAGCCCCTTTGAGAGGCTGAAACTTTAAGAGTTCTCAATATAGCACTCTTAGACCTTAAAGTGCCATTGGAATATGCTTATGTTACAAAATGAGTGTTTGTAGTTCTCTATCATTCATAGCTCCTGACATTTCAAACCTCGTATTTAAAAATACTTCTAATATGGTATCTCATGCCACAGCAGCAGGATTCAGGGGACTTAGAGTGGTTAGTGCTATAACGATGTGTGATCTTTTACCTTTTTATCTGTGGCTAAAGCCACATTCAGTAATATGGATGGTAAGATATGTGTCTAAGGCCAATGCAATGAAACTTCATGTGATCTAACAATAGACAGTTATTAAAATAGGAGTCCAGGATGCTGTTATTTATGTACATATCTTATTCCCCACTACAACATTTACACCTGGAAGACAAGGCTTAGGACTCATTTATCCTTGAAACTCTGAGAGTCTCTATCACAGTCTCTACCACAAAGAGAATGACCTCCATAAATGTGTATGGAACTGAATTGAGGCTGCTAAGTGAATGAAGCTACTTTGAGGCACCACTTTTGTTTGCAATAGTCATGGGAAAATATGTAGTGACCACTTCTTCCTTCTTACAATGAGTTTCCTTGTCAAATGCCTCTTTAAAAGGCAGGTGAAGCTAATTGCAAGTCAGCTGGAAGTGCTGCCAAGATATGATCTCCGGGAAGGCCTGGAGACAAGTGGTATTGTGCAGTGCTGCTAACATGCAATGTCTAACTGATTCAAGGAAAGCATCAATTTGAAATTAAGATAAGTAGCAACATCAAGCACTTATAGTCATAGCAAAGGGCTTTGTTACCAGGAGAGATGAGGATACCTCTTTTCCCTTCTCAGCCTCCCCTTATCCTGTCAGACTCCAGCTAGTTGGACCTGCAAATGCTCAGCCCTTAAAGGCTGTGATCCTCTACGAGTATTTGCTAAGCACCTCTGCTACCTTTTGAATTCAACAATCTCAGTCTTCCCCAACATTCATTCATTCACTTGGTCAAAAGTCATCCATCAAACACTAGTCACAAGTGAAAATTTAAGGAATTTACAGCCAATACCCTTCATGGTATTTCCCATGGATTGTCGCCAGGCACATAAAACACAAAGTGAAGATACTAGTCTAAGGGGCATGGCATGCAATTAAATTGGGGAAAAAAGTGACTCTCGGTTTGGAAAGTTCTGATTTTTCCCCAGTGTGCAGGGTGTCCTATAGAGCCCTTGGAAAATAAATTTGTAGAAAGTGTGAGTATTAATTTGTTCTTGCCTTCATATAATGAATTTTTGCAATGGGTAGAAGACAAAGAGTGATGATTCTGGATAATAGAGCAAAGCAGGAATTCTCAAACTGGTAAAACCCTTTCTCTATATACCATAAAGGTGACTTGTTAGACAGTGCTTCGAGAAGACTTAATCATATCTTTCTTATCCTCCTTGTCTCTGGTGGTAATAAGCACTGTTATGTTGCTGTAATATAATTGAAACAGAGACAGATACGGAACCAAAAGCCCTGATTTTCATCCTTCTTTTGTTACTTAAAAGCTGACATTGGAAATATTATTTAACTTCTCCTAACCTCAGTTTCTTGTCTGTAAAACAGGATTATAAAATATACCTTACTGGGTTGCTATGAGAATCAAATGAATGAAAAATACTTGCTTGGTATTGAATCCTTGTTTGATCTAGTTATCAGTAAGACTCATTAAGATATAATGTTCAGAAATCCATGGTATTTTTTTCTTTTCTTTCTTTCTTTCTTTCTTTCTTTCTTTCTTTCTTTCTTTCTTTCTTTCTTTCTTTC